>NC_081174.1:3757052-4040900 GCF_012432095.1 Onychostoma macrolepis | reverse complement strand
CAGTATCCGTTTCCACCGCTCACTGACCCAGCGTGAGATCGCCCTGGCGTTTTCGCTGACAATGCTATGAGACACGCTTTACAGAGTTGCGCAGCAGGTGGGGGCGCTACGTACATGACGTGGTATGCGTTGCAGTCCGCGCTCGATGTTGCTGTCTGCAGCATCTCTGGAGTCAGGCTGGGCAGGAGGGAATCAGTTTGACAGTGAACCAGGAAACCCAGTCGTGGCTGCGAAGTCTTCAAAATGAGGGCTGATGACGGCGAAGACCCGATTCATCATGATGTCCCTCACCACCGGATTGATGTCCAAAGCCTAGAGGAAATGACAAACAAGCAGAGCAGCAATTATGTCAAAAACATTTAGGAAAAATGGCCCCTCGGACCCTTTTGCCCCACAGAAAATGACACCTGTGCGTGCTAGTCATCGCAGTGATCAGAACGTACCTGCGGCGTCCGGGTGAGAGCTGACAAGAACGCGTCGACATCCTGGAAAGCGTTGTCGCCGTCCAGACGGTCAAAGACCAGGCGGATCAGGTCCGCGTTGTTCAGCGCGCCAGAGGTTAGCGTCAGCTGGGCAACTTGAGAGGCGCTCAGGAGGTCCAGTGCCTCAAACTGCAGGGGAGAGAACGACAACAGCGTCTGTAAGAAACAACACACTTGCCCGAAACAGTCGCAGGAGCAACTCTACAAGCGTGGCGGGCCCACTTACGCTGCCGAAGCCTTCGATGAGCCCGCGCGGGTCTTCGTAATCACGTAGATGGAGAATTTGCCAAAGCATTCCCAAAGACAAGTGCTGAGGCTGCCGCTGTTGGAGCCACACGTTGAGCCTAAAAGGGATGACGTGCAGAAAAGACTCATTAGGAGGCATACACGCTCACAGACACAGAGCGCCGCTGTCGTTCAGCACGCAAGACAAGCAAAGCGCCGCCTCCACTGCACCTACCCGATGCCTGGCTCTGCTTGAGGTAGGCCAACAAGACTGGGGTGAGCTCCTGCTGTCTCGGCGAGGTCAGCTGCTCAAAGACGCTGCTCAGGGCCCCGACGCTACGTGGGAAAGATCAAAACAAAATGGAAGGTAAGGACCACGCCCCTTCAGTATCCGTTTCCACCGCTCACTGACCCAGCGTGAGAAACGCCCCGGCCTATTTCGCTGACAATGCTATGAGACACGCTTTACAGAGTTGCGCAGCAGGTGGGGAGCGCTACGTACATGACGTGGTATGCGTTGCAGTCCGCGCTCGATGTTGCTGTCTGGAGCATCTCTGGAGTCAGGCTGGGCAGGAGGGCAATCAGTTTGACAGTGAACCAGGAAACCCAGTCGTGGCTGCCGAAGTCTTCAAAATGAGGGCTGATGGCGGCGAAGACCGATTCATCATGATGTCCCTCACCACAGGACCGATGTACAAATTCTAGAGGAAATGACAAACAAGCAGAAAGCAGCATTGCCATTAGATTAAAAAGAAGCAACAACAATTCGATCACGTCAGAAAACGCTCTTCGGATTCTTTGGCCCCACAGAAAATAACGCTTGTGCGTGCTTGCCACCTCAGCGATGACAACATACCTGCGGTGTCTGGCTGAGAGCTGTCAAGAACTCGTCGACATCCTGGAAAGCATTGTCGCCGTCCAGACGGTCAAAGACCAGGACGATCAGATTCGCGTTGTTCAGCGCGCCGGAGTTTAGTGTCAGCTGGGCAACTTGAGAGGCGCTCAGAAGGTCCAGTGCCTCAAACTGCAGGGGAGAGAACAACAACAGCGTTTGTTAGACACCACGTGCTTGCCCAAAGAAGTCGCAGGAGCAACTCTACAGCGTGGCGGGGACACTCACGCTGCCGAAGTCTTCGAAGAGCCCGCGCAGGTCTTCGTAATCCACGTAGATGGAGAACTTGCCGAAGCATTCCCAAAGACAGGTGCTGAGGCTGCTGCTGTTGGAGCCACAGGTTGAGCCTAAAAGGGATGACGTGCAGAAAAGACAAATTAGGAGAGGCACGCGTTCACAGACACAGAGCGCCTGCTGTCGTGCAGAACGCAAGGCAAACCAAGCGCCGCCTCCACTGGACCTACCGGATGCCTGGCTCTGCTTGAGGTAGGCCAACAAGACTGGGGTGAGCTCCCGCTGTCTCGGCGAGGTCAGCTGCTCAAAGACGCTGCTCAGGGCCCCGACGCTACGTGGGAAAGATCAAAACAAAACGCAAGGTAAGGACCACGCCTCTTCGATATACTTTTCCCTCCGCTCACTGACCCAGCGTGAGATACGCCCTGGCGTTTTCGCTGACAATGCTATGAGACACGCTTTACAGAGCTGCGCGGCAGGTGGGGGCGCTACGTACATGGCGTGGTATGCGTTGCAGTCCGCGCTCGATGTTGCTGTCTGCAGCATCTCTGGAGTCAGGCTGGGCAGGAGGGAATCAGTTTGACAGTGAACCAGGAAACCCAGTCGTGGCTGCGAAGTCTTCAAAATGAGGGCTGACGACGGCGAAGACCCGATTCATCATGATGTCCCTCACCACGGATTGATGTCCAAAGCCTAGAGGAAATGACAAACAAGCAGAGAGCAGCAATTATGTCAAAAACATTTAGGAAAAATGGCCCTCGGACCCTTTTGCCCCACAGAAAATGACACCTGTGCGTGCTAGTCATCGCGGTGATCAGAACGCATACCTGCGGCGTCCGGGTGAGAGCTGACAAGAACGCGTCGACATCCTGGAAAGCGTTGTCGCCGTCCAGACGGTCAAAGACCAGGCGGATCAGGTCCGCGTTGTTCAGCGCCAGAGGTTAGCGTCAGCTGGGCAACGAGGCGCTCAGGAGGTCCAGTGCCTCAAACTGCAGGGGAGAGAACGACAACAGCGTCTGTAAGAAACAACACACTTGCCCGAAACAGTCGCAGGAGCAACTCTACAAGCGTGGCGGGCCCACTTACGCTGCCGAAGCCTTCGATGAGCCCGCGCAGGTCTTCGTAATCCACGTAGATGGAGAATTTGCCAAAGCATTCCCAAAGACAAGTGCTGAGGCTGCCGCTGTTGGAGCCACACGTTGAGCCTAAAAGGGATGACGTGCAGAAAAGACTCATTAGGAGGCATACACGCTCACAGACACAGAGCGCCGCTGTCGTTCAGCACGCAAGACAAGCAAAGCGCCGCCTCCACTGCACCTACCCGATGCCTGGCTCTGCTTGAGGTAGGCCAACAAGACTGGGGTGAGCTCCTGCTGTCTCGGCGAGGTCAGCTGCTCAAAGACGCTGCTCAGGGCCCCGACGCTACGTGGGAAAGATCAAAACAAAATGGAAGGTAAGGACCACGCCCTTCAGTATCCGTTTCCCACCGCTCACTGACCCAGCGTGAGAAACGCCTCGGCCTATTTCGCTGACAATGCTATGAGACACGCTTTACAGAGTTGCGCAGCAGGTGGGGAGCGCTACGTACATGACGTGGTATGCGTTGCAGTCCGCGCTCGATGTTGCTGTCTGGAGCATCTCTGGAGTCAGGCTGGGCAGGAGGGCAATCAGTTTGACAGTGAACCAGGAAACCCAGTCGTGGCTGCCGAAGTCTTCAAAATGAGGGCTGATGACGGCGAAGACCCGATTCATCATGATGTCCCTCACCACAGGACCGATGTACAAATTCTAGAGGAAATGACAAACAAGCAGAAAGCAGCATTGCCATTAGATTAAAAAGAAGCAACAACAATTCGATCACGTCAGAAAACGCTCTTCGGATTCTTTGGCCCCACAGAAAATGACACCTGTGCGTGCTTGCCACCTCAGCGATGACAACATACCTGCGGTGTCTGGCTGAGAGCTGTCAAGAACTCGTCGACATCCTGGAAAGCATTGTCGCCGTCAGACGGTCAAAGACCAGGCGGATCAGGTCCGCGTTGTTCAGCGCGCCAGAGGTTAGCGTCAGCTGGGCAACGAGGCGCTCAGGAGGTCCAGTGCCTCAAACTGCAGGGGAGAGAACGACAACAGCGTCTGTAAGAAACAACACACTTGCCCGAAACAGTCGCAGGAGCAACTCTACAAGCGTGGCGGGCCCACTTACGCTGCCGAAGCCTTCGATGAGCCCGCGCAGGTCTTCGTAATCCACGTAGATGGAGAATTTGCCAAAGCATTCCCAAAGACAAGTGCTGAGGCTGCCGCTGTTGGAGCCACACGTTGAGCCTAAAAGGGATGGCGTGCAGAAAAGACTCATTAGGAGGCATACACGCTCACAGACACAGGCGCCGCTGTCGTTCAGCACGCAAGACAAGCAAAGCGCCGCCTCCACTGCACCTACCCGATGCCTGGCTCTGCTTGAGGTAGGCCAACAAGACTGGGGTGAGCTCCTGCTGTCTCGGCGAGGTCAGCTGCTCAAAGACGCTGCTCAGGGCCCCGACGCTACGTGGGAAAGATCAAAACAAAATGGAAGGTAAGGACCACGCCCCTTCAGTATCCGTTTCCCACCGCTCACTGACCCAGCGTGAGAAACGCCCCGGCCTATTTCGCTGACAATGCTATGAGACACGCTTTACAGAGTTGCGCAGCAGGTGGGGAGCGCTACGTACATGACGTGGTATGCGTTGCAGTCCGCGCTCGATGTTGCTGTCTGGAGCATCTCTGGAGTCAGGCTGGGCAGGAGGGCAATCAGTTTGACAGTGAACCAGGAAACCCAGTCGTGGCTGCCGAAGTCTTCAAAATGAGGGCTGATGACGGCGAAGACCCGATTCATCATGATGTCCCTCACCACAGGACCGATGTACAAATTCTAGAGGAAATGACAAACAAGCAGAAAGCAGCATTGCCATTAGATTAAAAAGAAGCAACAACAATTCGATCACGTCAGAAAACGCTCTTCGGATTCTTTGGCCCCACAGAAAATAACGCTTGTGCGTGCTTGCCACCTCAGCGATGACAACATACCTGCGGTGTCTGGCTGAGAGCTGTCAAGAACTCGTCGACATCCTGGAAAGCATTGTCGCCGTCCAGACGGTCAAAGACCAGGACGATCAGATTCGCGTTGTTCAGCGCGCCGGAGTTTAGTGTCAGCTGGGCAACTTGAGAGGCGCTCAGAAGGTCCAGTGCCTCAAACTGCAGGGGAGAGAACAACAACAGCGTTTGTTAGACACCACGTGCTTGCCCAAAGAAGTCGCAGGAGCAACTCTACAGCGTGGCGGGGACACTCACGCTGCCGAAGTCTTCGAAGAGCCCGCGCAGGTCTTCGTAATCCACGTAGATGGAGAACTTGCCGAAGCATTCCCAAAGACAGGTGCTGAGGCTGCTGCTGTTGGAGCCACAGGTTGAGCCTAAAAGGGATGACGTGCAGAAAAGACAAATTAGGAGAGGCACGCGTTCACAGACACAGAGCGCCTGCTGTCGTGCAGAACGCAAGGCAAACCAAGCGCCGCCTCCACTGGACCTACCGGATGCCTGGCTCTGCTTGAGGTAGGCCAACAAGACTGGGGTGAGCTCCCGCTGTCTCGGCGAGGTCAGCTGCTCAAAGACGCTGCTCAGGGCCCCGACGCTACGTGGGAAAGATCAAAACAAAACGCAAGGTAAGGACCACGCCTCTTCGATATACTTTTCCCTCCGCTCACTGACCCAGCGTGAGATACGCCCTGGCGTTTTCGCTGACAATGCTATGAGACACGCTTTACAGAGCTGCGCAGCAGGTGGGGAGCGCTACGTACATGACGTGGTATGCGTTGCAGTCCGCGCTCGATGTTGCTGTCTGCAGCATCTCTGGAGTCAGGCTGGGCAGGAGGGGAATCAGTTTGACAGTGAACCAGGAAACCCAGTCGTGGCTGCCGAAGTCTTCAAAATGAGGGCTGACGACGGCGAAGACCCGATTCATCATGATGTCCCTCACCACCGGATTGATGTCCAAAGCCTAGAGGAAATGACAAACAAGCAGAGAGCAGCAATTATGTCAAAAACATTTAGGAAAAATGGCCCCTCGGACCCTTTTGCCCCACAGAAAATGACACCTGTGCGTGCTAGTCATCGCAGTGATCAGAACGTACCTGCGGCGTCCGGGTGAGAGCTGTCAAGAACTCGTCGACATCCTGGAAAGCGTTGTCGCCGTCCAGACGGTCAAAGACCAGGCGGATCAGGTCCGCGTTGTTCAGCGCCAGAGGTTAGCGTCAGCTGGGCAACTTGAGAGGCGCTCAGGAGGTCCAGTGCCTCAAACTGCAGGGGAGAGAACGACAACAGCGTCTGTAAGAAACAACACACTTGCCCGAAACAGTCGCAGGAGCAACTCTACAAGCGTGGCGGGCCCACTTACGCTGCCGAAGCCTTCGATGAGCCCGCAGGTCTTCGTAATCCACGTAGATGGAGAATTTGCCAAAGCATTCCCAAAGACAAGTGCTGAGGCTGCCGCTGTTGGAGCCACAGGTTGAGCCTAAAAGGGATGACGTGCAGAAAAGACAAATTAGAGAGGCACGCGTTCACAGACACAGAGCGCCTGCTGTCGTTCAGAACGCAAGGCAAACCAAGCGCCGCCTCCACTGCACCTACCCGATGCCTGGCTCTGCTTGAGGTAGGCCAACAAGACTGGGGTGAGCTCCCGCTGTCTCGGCGAGGTCAGCTGCTCAAAGACGCTGCTCAGGGCCCCGACGCTACGTGGGAAAGATCAAAACAAAACGCAAGGTAAGGACCACGCCTCTTCGATATACTTTTCCCTCCGCTCACTGACCCAGCGTGAGATACGCCCTGGCGTTTTCGCTGACAATGCTATGAGACACGCTTTACAGAGCTGCGCAGCAGGTGGCTACGTACATGACGTGGTATGCGTTGCAGTCCGCGCTCGATGTTGCTGTCTGGAGCATCTCTGGAGTCAGGCTGGGCAGGAGGGCAATCAGTTTGACAGTGAACCAGGAAACCCAGTCGTGGCTGCCGAAGTCTTCAAAATGAGGGCTGATGACGGCGAAGACCCGATTCATCATGATGTCCCTCACCACAGGACCGATGTACAAATTCTAGAGGAAATGACAAACAAGCAGAAAGCAGCATTGCCATTAGATTAAAAAGAAGCAACAACAATTCGATCACGTCAGAAAACGCTCTTCGGATTCTTTGGCCCCACAGAAAATAACGCCAGCGTGCTTGCCACCTCAGCGATGACAACATACCTGCGGTGTCTGGCTGAGAGCTGTCAAGAACTCGCCGACATCCTGAAAGCATTGTCGCCGTCCAGACGGTCAAAGACCAGGACGATCAGATTCGCGTTGTTCAGCGCGCCGGAGTTTAGTGTCAGCTGGGCAACTTGAGAGGCGCTCAGAAGGTCCAGTGCCTCAAACTGCAGGGGAGAGAACAACAACAGCGTTTGTTAGACACCACGTGCTTGCCCAAAGAAGTCGCAGGAGCAACTCTACAGCGTGGCGGGGACACTCACGCTGCCGAAGTCTTCGAAGAGCCCGCGCAGGTCTTCGTAATCCACGTAGATGGAGAACTTGCCGAAGCATTCCCAAAGACAGGTGCTGAGGCTGCTGCTGTTGGAGCCACAGGTTGAGCCTAAAAGGGATGACGTGCAGAAAAGACAAATTAGGAGAGGCACGCGTTCACAGACACAGAGCGCCTGCTGTCGCAGAACGCAAGGCAAACCAAGCGCCGCCTCCACTGGACCTACCGGATGCCTGGCTCTGCTTGAGGTAGGCCAACAAGACTGGGGTGAGCTCCCGCTGTCTCGGCGAGGTCAGCTGCTCAAAGACGCTGCTCAGGGCCCCGACGCTACGTGGGAAAGATCAAAACAAAACGCAAGGTAAGGACCACGCCTCTTCGATATACTTTTCCCTCCGCTCACTGACCCAGCGTGAGATACGCCCTGGCGTTTTCGCTGACAATGCTATGAGACACGCTTTACAGAGCTGCGCAGCAGGTGGGGAGCGCTACGTACATGACGTGGTATGCGTTGCAGTCCGCGCTCGATGTTGCTGTCTGCAGCATCTCTGGAGTCAGGCTGGGCAGGAGGGGAATCAGTTTGACAGTGAACCAGGAAACCCAGTCGTGGCTGCCGAAGTCTTCAAAATGAGGGCTGACGACGGCGAAGACCCGATTCATCATGATGTCCCTCACCACCGGATTGATGTCCAAAGCCTAGAGGAAATGACAAACAAGCAGAGAGCAGCAATTATGTCAAAAACATTTAGGAAAAATGGCCCCTCGGACCCTTTTGCCCCACAGAAAATGACACCTGTGCGTGCTAGTCATCGCAGTGATCAGAACGTACCTGCGGCGTCCGGGTGAGAGCTGACAAGAACGCGTCGACATCCTGGAAAGCGTTGTCGCCGTCCAGACGGTCAAAGACCAGGCGGATCAGGTCCGCGTTGTTCAGCGCGCCAGAGGTTAGCGTCAGCTGGGCAACTTGAGAGGCGCTCAGGAGGTCCAGTGCCTCAAACTGCAGGGGAGAGAACGACAACAGCGTCTGTAAGAAACAACACACTTGCCCGAAACAGTCGCAGGAGCAACTCTACAAGCGTGGCGGGCCCACTTACGCTGCCGAAGCCTTCGATGAGCCCGCGCAGGTCTTCGTAATCCACGTAGATGGAGAATTTGCCAAAGCATTCCCAAAGACAAGTGCTGAGGCTGCCGCTGTTGGAGCCACACGTTGAGCCTAAAAGGGATGACGTGCAGAAAAGACTCATTAGGAGGCATACACGCTCACAGACACAGAGCGCCGCTGTCGTTCAGCACGCAAGACAAGCAAAGCGCCGCCTCCACTGCACCTACCCGATGCCTGGCTCTGCTTGAGGTAGGCCAACAAGACTGGGGTGAGCTCCTGCTGTCTCGGCGAGGTCAGCTGCTCAAAGACGCTGCTCAGGGCCCCGACGCTACGTGGGAAAGATCAAAACAAAATGGAAGGTAAGGACCACGCCTCTTCGATATACTTTTCCCTCCGCTCACTGACCCAGCGTGAGATACGCCCTGGCGTTTTCGCTGACAATGCTATGAGACACGCTTTACAGAGCTGCGCAGCAGGTGGGGAGCGCTACGTACATGACGTGGTATGCGTTGCAGTCCGCGCTCGATGTTGCTGTCTGCAGCATCTCTGGAGTCAGGCTGGGCAGGAGGGGAATCAGTTTGACAGTGAACCAGGAAACCCAGTCGTGGCTGCCGAAGTCTTCAAAATGAGGGCTGACGACGGCGAAGACCCGATTCATCATGATGTCCCTCACCACCGGATTGATGTCCAAAGCCTAGAGGAAATGACAAACAAGCAGAGAGCAGCAATTATGTCAAAAACATTTAGGAAAAATTGCCCCTCGGACCCTTTTGCCCCACAGAAAATGACACCTGTGCTTGCTAGTCATCGCAGTGATCAGAACGTACCTGCGGCGTCCGGGTGAGAGCTGACAAGAACGCGTCGACATCCTGGAAAGCGTTGTCGCCGTCCAGACGGTCAAAGACCAGGCGGATCAGGTCCGCGTTGTTCAGCGCGCCAGAGGTTAGCGTCAGCTGGGCAACTTGAGAGGCGCTCAGGAGGTCCAGTGCCTCAAACTGCAGGGGAGAGAACGACAACAGCGTCTGTAAGAAACAACACACTTGCCCGAAACAGTCGCAGGAGCAACTCTACAAGCGTGGCGGGCCCACTTACGCTGCCGAAGCCTTCGATGAGCCCGCGCAGGTCTTCGTAATCCACGTAGATGGAGAATTTGCCAAAGCATTCCCAAAGACAAGTGCTGAGGCTGCCGCTGTTGGAGCCACACGTTGAGCCTAAAAGGGATGACGTGCAGAAAAGACTCATTAGGAGGCATACACGCTCACAGACACAGAGCGCCGCTGTCGTTCAGCACGCAAGACAAGCAAAGCGCCGCCTCCACTGCACCTACCCGATGCCTGGCTCTGCTTGAGGTAGGCCAACAAGACTGGGGTGAGCTCCTGCTGTCTCGGCGAGGTCAGCTGCTCAAAGACGCTGCTCAGGGCCCCGACGCTACGTGGGAAAGATCAAAACAAAATGGAAGGTAAGGACCACGCCCTTCAGTATCCGTTTCCACCGCTCACTGACCCAGCGTGAGAAACGCCCCGGCCTATTTCGCTGACAATGCTATGAGACACGCTTTACAGAGTTGCGCAGCAGGTGGGGAGCGCTACGTACATGACGTGGTATGCGTTGCAGTCCGCGCTCGATGTTGCTGTCTGGAGCATCTCTGGAGTCAGGCTGGGCAGGAGGGCAATCAGTTTGACAGTGAACCAGGAAACCCAGTCGTGGCTGCCGAAGTCTTCAAAATGAGGGCTGATGACGGCGAAGACCCGATTCATCATGATGTCCCTCACCACAGGACCGATGTACAAATTCTAGAGGAAATGACAAACAAGCAGAAAGCAGCATCTTTGTCAAATGCTTTTTTGACATTTCAATCTCTTTGCACTTTTTTTCTGGAACTCATTAGAAAAATAATAGAAACTCAGAGCAGGGGAGCGTGGGGCACAAACTAACAACATTGTAACAGATGTGGTTTAAATATTTCTACACATGCTAGATTAAAGAAATATATACTGTATTTACTTTTGTCATATCAACACTATATAGAGAAAAGTTGCGCAGATGGGGAACATTATAACACTGCATTACAATGTGCTCCGCTATAATTAGAACTATGCTAATCTATGACATTAGCGATGTCATTTACACTAATTACTTTTATAAATTTTAATGAGAAACTATGAGAAACAGGTGAATAAAGACTGACAGTCCATATTGTTTAGAAAGTATTATTTCAAGAAATATAAAGCATTTTGGCTCATTTATGCGTCTCGTGTTCTCTGAGAACTGTGTGTTGAGGGAGGGGAGTGTTTTGATTTTATGAATGTGATTCTTCATCTATTTGTCCACATTGTTTTGAACAATTGTGTATAGCTATGTGTTGCGATCAGAGCCATCCCAAGCGTGGTTGCAATGTGTTCATTGTCAAACTCTAATTAGATTATATTTAATTCTTAAAAGAATGTCGTTTGTATTTGAAAAAGTTAATGTTATTTTACTGACCCAATATTTTAGTTTGTTTTGTATATTTTTTCATTAGATCAGATAACATTTTAAGTTGTTATTTGATCATGTTTGTTAGTTCAGCATTTGAAGATTATGGAGTATTATGAGAAGGTTAAACAGATTGTACAGCAGAAGAAAATTCAAATGTCCAACCTAATGAACCAGGCTAGGAGGCCCGAGATGACATGATTTTGGATTTGCTAAATGATGCATGTCAGCGAATAACAATTATAGCCAGAAATCCATCCAGATATGCAGGCGGCTCAGATGGATGGACTTGTACTGCAGGGTTTTTACCAGCTCCTGGAATCCAAAGTGACCATCCATTGCTGCAAACAGGATGTGGTCACAGTGCAGGCTGCTGTGCAGAAAATCATTCCCATCTACAAGGCAGCAGTGAAGGACAATCTTGAAGTGCGCATTGACCAGGAGACCTTCCTCTCTTCAGAAGTCTCTGGTGGTATTGAGCTGTATAATGTTGATGGGAAGATCAAAGTGTCCAACACTTGTACTTGTATTTTTATTCTGATGTTAAAGACTCATTCCTGTGTCTGTCTGTATTTTTTTTTTAAATATCATTTGTATGTGTTTGTTCTGTATGTGGTGATTTATTATTGCTGTAAAAAGGATCAAAACAGTGTTTCGATTGGCTGCTAGAACAGTCCATAACATCTCACGTGTTTGATTCTGAATGCAGATGCAATATAACACAGTTATGTTTACAGAAATGCCTGAGTGAGCCCAGTATTAAACTGATGTAGAAATTCCACGAATGTTTGCAAACTCACCCATTCTGACAAGTGCATCATATATTCTTATATTAGTTAATGTGTTATTCTTTCTTAAATGTGTACACATTTTACTATTATGTCTACTATTTCCTAAAATTATATAGTGTGGGATTACAGATTTAAGACTCTGTTTTAGATCTGCTGATCCTACGTGTTGACAAACCATCACTTGAAAAACTAAGGCCATCTACATTTTATTTAGCATTTAAGGCATGCGCATCTCATCTATATGGGCGAAATATTCATCCAAAACAGACCTCTATATAAACTGAATCAGTAATAAATTGTAAATGTGTTCAGCTTTCTGAAACAAATATTTTTCGGATTTTCTATACTATTTTAAGTCGTAAAGTAAGCAGTATATATAAAAATTCCGCGCATGGCTTTAGCAGGCATGTATACCTGATACTGAGGCCTGAGCTCAACAGCGCCCCACAATTTTGCAACGTAAACCTGTGGTGAAAAGGGAAACTACAGCGCGCTCTAATTGAGAGCCATTGGGGAAGATTTGAGACTGCCCCGCTTAATTTCACATTACCTTACGTGAACCTCCCTCCACCAAGAGGATATCAATCTGCTTCAGCTATGTGTCTGCATCAGGTCAGTAACTAGTCTGTTTTTTTTCTTTCTGTGTGGAGTAGCGGATCAAATTAACAAAGTAGGCTCCCACATAGCAAATGTTTTCTGACCCAGCTCCGGGCCAGACAATCATATTTCTCTCGGCCCAAATACCGCAAAGAATGACGGCCCTGAAGTGGCCCAGAACTGGATTAAAGACAAGGGCCACACGTGGGCCATATCCTGCCGAATCTCAGCCAGTAATCACTGGCCTTGAACTGGGCCAAAACAGGTTTTATTATTGGTACCAATTCTCAGCCACAAGTAAACCAGAATCCCCAAATCTGAGCCTTATATAGCCCAGATCCAATACAAAATCTTATATTTGATATTATTGCATTTACTATAATCGCCATTATTCATTTTGTGAAATGTTTTGGTAATGTACACACAAATTATGCCAATAAAGTACATTAAACTGAATAGAAAATCAGCCTTAAAATTCACAGGTCATGTAACTGTGCAATAAAAAACGTATTGCATTGAAAATGTTTTTTTTTTTTTATGAAGAACAAATCAACCAAAATAGAGTGAGTGTATACAGTCTATAAGAAAAACGTAACAGACAGACACTTAATCACAAGAATTTATTGCAGAAATGTCAAAGAGCAGTACCACAGCAGTCCAAATGACGATGCGTTGCAGTCGCGGTCCTCTCTGGCGGGATATAATAGATTAGTGTGAGGAGCAGGGCATAATTTAAACTGTTAAACGCTGAACATACTATCTCGATCAACTCCGTGAGGGCGCGCGTTTCTTATTCAAAACACGCATCACTGGAAACACTGCATGTCGCAATCTATGACGAAACCGGCGAGAGCCAATGAGCGTTTGATATCGCTGCCGTAAAACTGCTTAACGGCACATTTTTTAACTGTTACTATAGCTACAGATAAAAGAGATACATATTGCCGATGAATGGTTTGAATTTGGATCTTTTCCTCACACAAATCATCACATGGATACCGAGGATTTGAATAAAAAAAACTAATAATTTTATGATCATTATATTTAATGCTTGTGCATGACAGCATATTAATAAAATTATGTGCCCCATAGTAAACCAAATAAATATAATGATTAAATAATGATTACATGATCTCTCTCTCTCTCTATCTCTCTCTCTTTATGTAAAGATTCTAAGATTATTTGTACTGAGAATAATAATATATAATCAAATTATAATTAAGTGCAGTTTAATGCAGTTGACTGATTTACTGATTTGCTTTATTTTGAAATGATCATGTTGACAGCAAGCAGTGTTGGCCCAGATCCAGCCCACATCTGGCCTGCATGGATTTCACAGGGGCCAGATGTGGGCCGGATCTGGGCCAACACTATGTTGCTAATATGTTGCTATGTTGTTTTAATGACTTGCTATTTCAAAGATTAAATTTAAACAATACTACACTTATTACTAATTAAAATTTCTGTGATTATTTGATCATATTTTATTTATCTTGGTTTTCATGGGTCTCATAATATGCTGTCAGGTCACTGCTTGATCTGGGCCACATGATCACTGGACTGATCTGGGCCACACTGCTCCCACCAACAATCGGCCCTCATATTGTTTGCCGTGATCCACGCCGTGCCATCATTGCCACACATGGCCCAGCTCTGGCTGAATGGGTACATGCCATTGCCGACAGGAGGCCAGCAGTGCCATCTTGAGGCCACATTTGGGCCAAGTCCATTTGCTATGTGGGCTATACGTTAAATCTTTTAGTTTAAATGTGCTCACATAAATAGCCTTTATATGGTTCTGTTGTGTTTGCTTTGTTTATTATGAGAATAGACATATGATCTTCTTTCCTCACCCGAATTGCTCCACAACTTGTAACATTCTAAATCAACATTTGGAGGTGATAATACTATATTAAGGCAATTATTTTAATAACAGCATTTTATGTGTGTAACATTACTTCTACATTAGTGCACCAACCCACAGGATAACGCAAGGACATCTCTGCCAAAATTTTGTGTTCAGAGATTAGAATATAAAGATTACAAAATAATCTGCCCCACCTAAATTTACGGTCAGGAGCCACTACTGATTTAAGGTAAAGATGATGACATCAGATGAACGATTCTGTTAAACAAAGTTTGTAGCAAGTGTTTCTTGTCAGTTCCTGTTCACTTTATTGTAAATCAAATTAGCCAGATTACTGAGACTCTCACCTTTTATCTGTAATGGCTCTTGCTGCCCCTGCCCCAGTCTTGGAATTGTAATGCTAATTGGATAAGGACTGGTGAAATGAGGCAGGTTGCTATGCCTGAATACTAAAATTGGATGCTTTTTTAAGGTCGTCTCCCAGGTGCTTTGTCTCTGTTTCTAAGCACTGCCCCCTAAATGTATATAAACTACAATGTATCACCACCATAGACTTTTGATGACTACAGCACCAAACAGCACGTTCTCAGTAAAGAATCCTGCTGAAGATACCGAAGAGTCTCCTGGTCTTTTCAGCAATAGCTAGACTGAAATTTGTGAAATTTAGTTTTTTATTTTAAAATTTTAAAGTGAGTGGACCTTGGTGAAATAGTGTGGACCTCAGTGACTACTCTCAAACTGAATGACATCATTTTACAGTACATAAGATAAAAATATGGAAGCTAATTTTGACGGCTAAAAACTGCATTTTTGGTTTTGGCTGAAAGACAAAAAGGACAAATATACATGTCTAAATTGAAACTAAAAATTGCTTGATAATGTGATCTGTTAAGCATCAGTCCTGCGTCACATATCGTTGAAAAGGTCTCAATTAGCAGAATACAAGAAGCTTAATAATTTCAGAAGACCCAACAATACCAAGTACATGTAAACAGTATACACTGTTATACACAGTATATGCTGCTTTTGAGCAGTGTTTTGGTTTGGTCACTTCGACATTGTGTCGAGTGTACGACACTAGGGGTTGCACTTGGGAGTCCAAACACCTCTGACATCTTTGAGAAAAGGCCAATGAAATTGGGTGTGCAGAATTTGCATAGCTGGCCACACCCAAATATCCGGGTATAAATAGGCCAGCGTAGCATTTGCTCACTTGTTCTGTTTTTCGGAGCCGAATGCAGCGTCTCTTCACGGGGAAGTTGCAGTCATTCACTTCTCGAAGCCTCGTTGTTGGATCTATGGCACAGTCAGCGGTCTCTCCCTTCTCAAAAACAGATAAGTGTTGTGAGAGCATCCCTGGGTGCTTCGACGGCGATCTCTGGAAGAAGCAATTTCCTCTGAAAGAGAAAAACTTCTAAAAGAGCAAAAACGCAGTGGGATTGATGCTGTTGCGTCCGTGTGTTTTTGGGTGCGGTTGGCATGTCTCGAAGGAAGACCGGCACGAGCGCTGTATTCAGTGTTTGGGCCACGCTCACACTGAGGCAGTGCTCATGGATGGTTCGTGCTCCGCTTGCGAGGCACTTCCTTTCGGCATGTTGCGCTCGTGGCTCGGGTTCTTCGCCAAAAGACCCCAAGTCACCACGGCTGCTTGCCGTTCTGATCCTTCTATCTCTGGGTATGAGGCCACATCGATGTGCACTGCGGGAGAGCATGGAGAGGAAGGGATAGTTTCGCCCGGGTCAAACCCCGTGGGCTTCTCATTCTTCCCTAGCTTCATGTTTACCGGTCAAGTTTCCGGATGAGTTCGAGAGCCCGTCTGTGGGCGGGCTAAATTTTGCTTTCGGGACTCGTGAGCAGGACGAGCTGTCGATCACAGCATCGGAGGGCGGGCTTAAGCCATCGGAAGTGGATGACTCGGCTGAGCAGGCCCCTATGGCCCCAGCAGTCCGAGGCTGACGCTGAGATGGCAACTGTGCTTGCCCGGTCAGCCTAGAGCATCGGGCTGGAGTGGTCTCCCCCTCCCTGCCCCGAGTGTTCGTGGCTGGATGATTAGTTTCTGGGTGCTGAGCACGACGTTAAGAGCGATTGCGGTGCATCTCTGCCCGCAAAACGCCGCCACCTGGCAGGGCCGCCCGAGACTCCCGTCCAGGGAATGTAAGTTCTCTTTGTCCCTAGTGGCGAAGGCTTACACTGCTTCTGGACAAGCTGCGTCCGCCCTGCACGCTATGGCCATCCTGCAGGTCTACCAGGCCAAGGCGTTGAAATAAGTGCACGAGGGCGGTCCCAACCCAGAGGTACTGCAGGAACTGCGCTCAGCTACCGACTATGCTCTCCGGGCTACGAAGGTCACGGCGCAGGCCCTGGGAAGGGGCGATGTCTATTATGGTGGTCCAGGAACGCCAAGATGTGGGAAGCCGAGAAAGTTTGCTTTCTTGATGCCCCCATTTCACAGGTTGGTCTCTTTGGTGACACTGTGGAAGAATTGGTAACACTTTATTTTGATGGTCCCTTTTGTACATTCTGTTGACACTAAGTAATGTTGCAACTACATGTCAACAAACTCTCATTAGATTATTAGTAGACTGTCTGCTTCATATCTGCTAAATCTTTATTGTGATGGTCTCTCAACAGACACTCTACTAACTGTAAGTAACTTTGCAACTACGTCAACTTATTCTAACCCTAACCCTACCAGTCAACTAATACACTACAAACAATCTAATGAGAGTTGGTAGAAATGTAGGTGCAATGTTACTTATAGTCAACAGAATCTGTTAAAGGGACCATCAAAATAAAGTGAAACCGAAGAATTTTCCCAGCAGTTCTCCACAGTAAAAAAGCAGACGGAGGCCATCAAGCACATCCTGCCTTGGCGCGGGTCAGGTCCTGCCCCTGCACCCCCGAGTCAGCAACCTCCATCTGCTCATCGCCGGGGATGGCCCCCTGCGAGGACTGTAGAGGCCCCGCAACAGCCTGGGCCTTCAGTCAAACCTGATCAAAGGCCCACCACTCGCAGGAGGGTGGCACCGCCAGCCCGTCATCAGGCCACTAGGAACTCTCATAGGGCTGCAAAACGTTCCTGAGACGTGGGACCCAGGGAGGAGGGACCATCTGGCCAGTCTGGATCCACTACCGACAGGGGGACGGGAGGTGGATTCGGCTCCATCACGGCTGTCTGGCACCTGGCAGATAGCCACCACATGGTCAATAAAAGAGCAATTTCCTTCTTCTCTGGGTCACACACACACAGTGTTACTGGCCCTCCCAATTGTGAGGGCCTAACGCTGACACCATGCATCAGAACCTGCTTGGACACAGACACTCTGTCTCCTCGCGTTCAGATGCAGGAAGTCTGTCACTTAGCCCACTTGACGCATGCTGGCGAACTCATCTTCCCTCATCCGTCGGTGGCGCATGTGACAGGTACCATGGACAAGGCACGGTGTGTGTTACAGGACGTTTCACCTCCTACCACTATGCCTTCCACTCCGATCAGCCACAGCAACCGTGCCCGAGGTACGTCGAAACTGGTTCCCCTGAGACCACTGGCAGGATATCTGGATGCTTGGCTAAGCCTCTCCAATCCCTCATGATGGCTTCTCAAAACCATTCAATTCGCTATGCGATTCAGTTCACCAGGCGCCCGCCCAAGTACAGGCGCATTCTGTTCATCTCGGTGCGAGGCGAGAATGCTGCCGTCCTTCGGGCAGAGGTTGCAACCCTTCTCCAGAAGGGTGCAGTCGAGCCTGTCCCCCTAGCCGAAATGAAGAAGGGGTTTTACAGCCCGTACTTCATTGTACCTAAGAAAGGCGGAGGGCTCAGACCGATCCTAGATTTGAGGGTTCTGAATCAGGCCCTTCACAAGCTTCCATTCAGAATGATAACCCTCAAGCACATATTAACATGTGGCAGAAATCAGGATTGGTTCGTGGCAATAGACCTGAAGGATGCGTACTTTCATGTCTCAATCCTACAGCAGCGGTTTTAACATTAAGTGACATGACATCTGACACACAGATGCCATTGGCACATGCCGCTATGCTCAGTGACACTTCCGGTGGCACTTCCGGTTTTCAGTGGCAAGTGTCACTAAAACCTGTGACATGTCAATGGACTGCGTCTTGTGTCACTGACATTGTCGCGGTGCGTTTCGCACCTTCGGTACTGACACCTGCCTCTGGGTGCCGCTGCATAATGTAGATTGCGTGACACACGCACTTAACGGCAGAACCATATTGATTAAATTAATAGTATGTTGCGGTCAAGTATACGATTTATTGCATCGCGAAATATAACCATTCCTATAACACCCGATGTACTTGCTACATCGTAAGAAGAATGGCATCTACGCTAATATTAGTCTGTTTCTTTCTTATTCCGAGATCACTGTAGCCACCCGATCCAGTCCGTATCCAGATCAGATGGTGGATCAGCACCTAGAGATGACCTCTACAGACCTGAACGTCAGCGGAGACCAGGACACCTAGATGAGCCCCAGAGACAGATCCCCATTGAAGACTTCATCACCTAGACAGCCATCGGGACAAGACCACGGGAACCAGATGAGTCCTTTACACAATCTGACTTTGCTGCAGTTGGAACAAACTGCGGGTTTCGTCTGGTCAGAGGAGAACTGGCCCCCCGACTGAGCCTGGTTTCTCCCAAGGTTTTTTTTCTTCATTCTGTCACCGATGGAGTTTTGGTTCCTTGTCACTGTCGCTTCTGGCTTGCTTAGTTGGGGACACTTATTTTCCAGCGATTATCGTCTACATGATAGCACAAACACTATTTAAACTGAACTGAGCTGGACGATGACATCATTGAATTCAGTAATGAAATGCCTTTAACTGAAAATTGAGTGTTTAATCTTGTCATTTTACATTATTACTATTTTTCTATTTTGTTATTGGAAAGTTGCTTTGACACAATCAGTATTGTTAAAAGTGCTATATAAATAAAGGTGACTTGACTTGACTATTACTGAGCTATTTTTTGGCACGCTGCTGGTCCTGGGGACAAATTTCATTTTAAGTGTGGAACATAAAATGACAATAAAAGAACCTTTAACAGGAAAGTTATTATTAGCATACAATGACCCTCCACCATGCAGGAGCTGCCTTGTTGGATATTTCTTATCCAAGTGTGAATGATTTTAAATCCTTTAGGATTCCTAGGAAAAAAGTTTTGCCATGTTGCCAAGGCCACAAAGGAAGGACGGATCTTTACACTGGTGTCAAAAGTATTCACATTCATTACTCAGGTAGAAGTATAGATACTAGGGTTTAAAAAGACTTCAGTAGAAGTAGAAGTATCAACTCAAGCTTTTTACTCAAGTAAAAGTGTAAAAGTACTGGTTTCAAAACTACTTAAAGTATAAAAGTAAAAGTAATGTAAGGAAAAAATGCCATTAAGGACAAAAGCTTAGGCCGCCACAGGGCCTATTGTGCACTACCCACCTCCTCAAAAACATTTTTCTAAAGGCCATAATGACTATAATGTTATATTAAAATGTTAATGTTGAAAAATTTGGGTTGCACTAGGCTACCTGTTTCAGCCGCATATATGCCCATTAAAATGAACGCATTTTAGTACAATGCAAATACATTAAAGAACCATATATGTGTACTACTGAGCATTAACGTGTTTCATGGAGCGGAAGATATGATGACTAGTTGCCTATAAGTATTGTAATGGTGCAAAAAGTCAAACTTCAGAGGAATGTCATCATTAACCTTTATTGGAATGTAAATGTACACCCAAGCTTAGCTGCAGGAATCCGTGAGGGCAACGGACAAGAAAATTGCTGTACCCAGGGCAGGCTTAGTAACAATTACTCTTGTATGGTTGTCTATATACAGGGGTGCACATACGTTTTTCAGCCTGGTTCTCATATGAGAACCTGGAGATTTGGTTTGGTCCTCACACAGGCCATGGCATGTAGTGTGACCCATAAAATATAACTCTAAAAAATTGTATTAATAATAGTGATAATAATATTATTGCACTTCATTTATTTATTTTTTGTTTTGTTTTTATATATATAAATGAACTAACTAAAAAAATAATCTAAATAATCAAGTGTGATAATACAAATGCAATTATTTCATAGTAAACTTAAAAATAAAATGTTAATATTTTTTATTATTATCATTATTATTATCATTCATTTTCAAACGTAAAATCAGCGAGCTTTTATTTTGGCGGGTTGCCGGCAAGTAAGTATTATGCGCTTCCGGGTTTAGCGCTGCTGATGGATGAGCGTCAGTGAATGAAATGTCACAGACAGCTTTGCTTTGAAGACGGCAGCAGGTAGCCTAGATTATGCTTTCAGTTTGAATAGAAATCTTATACAGTACAGTTTGTCGATCTAAAATGGTAATTGTGCATTAACAGCTGTCAACCATGTCGGTACGCAAATGCGCTCAGAACTTATTTACGCAGCGCATTTTTAACTTTGCTCGCGCATGCAGACCACTTATGTGCACCCCTGACTATATACAATAAACATTAGTGCTGTCAAAATTAATGATTAATCCAAGTGATTAATAAACTAAATCCTGATACCTTCCTGGTTTGTACTATGCTCAATTCTATAGCTAATGGCAACAATGTCACATTTAACTAGAAGATGTAACAAACACGTTGGACTCAATCCTGTATGTACAACAACAGAGTAATAATCTACATCAGTTACATTTAAATAATAACTTTTAAGAAATAATCTTATTTGAGTAACGACCCCAACATTGGCTATATGTCTTTGCTGGAGTGTGAAGTGATTTGTGTCATGTGCAGGTGGATCGTGTACACACCAATAGCGTGTCGGAATGGTATGTGTTTATACTTCTCATCCAACCACAATCAAATTCTCCGGATGGCGCGATTTATCTGGATAGTTTTTTTTTTTTAAATTTATTTATTTATTTTTTTAACGATGACAAGCCGGAATGAAAACAAGCTGAAATGAAATAGGAGTAACAAGGCTATTTTTAAAATGTAAGGAGTAGAAAGTACAGATAATTGCGTGAAAATGTAAGGAGTAGAAGTAAAAAGTCGGCTGAAAAATAATCACTCCAGTAAAGTATAGATACCCAAAATTTCTACTTAAGTAAGGTAACGAAGTATTTGTACTTCGTTACTTGACACCTCTGGATCTTTACAACCATCACAGACAATTCTATACTATAAAATGGACACAAAATTGACAAAATGGAGCAAGTCTTCTCCATACCTATTTACAGAAGTGCATATGCTTAATGAGTGCTGCTAGTGACACACATCAGTATGCAAACTTAACTAACCTAACTCCAAAGTTGTCACTCTCCCTCTTGAAAAGCAACAAAGCTAATTTAGAGAGTTTGGAAAGAGCAACATGAACACAAGCTTAGCCCCACTTCATATCTAAGGTTGTCTAAATGGAACCCAGTTCCTTTCTTTCACTGCCATGCATCCCAGCTCAACAAGTGGAAGATGTTGTCACGTGAGTCATACTTTACCAAACCTCTTTCCAGAGACCTTGACATTAGTGTATATTTTCAGTATATGATTTTCTAATTTACATTTGATTTTGTATAGCTGATGTCAGTTAATAAATAATCACTTATCTAATCATTTATTTGTTGAATCCAGAATAAGGTTTACCTTACGAGGTTTAAAGAAATCATCTGACACTCTCACACTTACCTCAAGTGATGTGTGACCAAAAACTAATTACCACTATTAATATTTAAGCCATTTAAGTCATTTCATTAGTATTAGTAATTGCCAATGTGATAATGTAGTTGCTCCTGATATCAGCATGTTCACAGATTATTTATTTATTTGTACAGAGACCAGAGACCTGCACCACAGATAAGTCCTGCTGGCCTCAAACTTTCACAAAATTTTTCTCTGCGATCGCTGTACCAACATCAGCAAGATGTTCAACTGCAATGGACTGATATTCTACATGCACAAGGTAAAATAAGCTCTATCACTGCTGATGGTGGAGCCGTTTTTACTTCAGTGGATGGCAAAAGTCTTAGAAAACTCTTAGAAAAAGCCAGGCATGGTTAACTTGTGTGTACAGTTGAACAAAATCTGTTTCACGAGTCCTTCTGCCCATGCAGTTCTGCTAGATAATGGTAAATGAAATTGGCTTGCTATCCCTGAAGGAGGCTCAAACCCGAGGCTCAGCTTCAGCTCCAAGCAAGAACCCCCAAAAATGCTTATCAAGGATAGCAAGCTGTCAACTGACTGTGAGTAATTTGGACTAAAAGTAGAGAAAATTGTAATGAATTTGACCATTCCACCTTCTCCTCCCCCATAAAAGTTTCTCTGACACGGTGAGGGGGACTCCTTTGCCTTGTGGAACAAGATTGCGGGAGCAGAGAGAAGATCCCTACTGTGGCAGTGGAGTAAATTTGAGCACAAGGGGCTACGGCGGGCGCGAAGGGGAAAATCACTTCTGCGGCAGTGAAAAGAATAACAAGTAATAAACAAGGAGCGAAATGGCTGCTGCTGGGCTGTAAAGACTAATATGGATTTGTCACTACTGTGGCAGTAAAAAAAATGTTGATAGCTTGCTGCATAGGCAGTGGGACAAATCACTACTGCAGCAGTGAGTTGCTAATAAAAGATAGTAGAGTGAAAAAGTCACTGCTGCGGCAATGGGAAGGCTAATTAAAAATTGTCAGCAGTGCTGCCGCAGTGAATTGGTTAAAAGTTTGTAGGTTTGTAAGTTTGCTGCTGCGGCAGTGGCATAATGGAGGTTGGGTGGCTGTATAGGCTATGAGACTTGTGGCTGGGTATAGGGAACTCCTTGCTTGGAGAGATTAAGATTGCTGATGCATTGTGAGCTAAACGGTGGGAGAGGGGGAATCCCTGCTATTTCCACGAAAAGGGAGTGAGTAAGTTAAAGATGAAAACTGAATGACCACACGTTATTGATCTGGTTTGCTATGTTTGATATTAAAGCGAATGGTGTCGCTGTCCAGTATTTGAAGGTCGGAAAAGGCTGGATGGATTTTGGGATTGAATTTTGAATTACAGGTAAACTCAGAGCATCTGAGGAATCCAAAACGGTGAGGATGAATAGAGTGTCGAGTGATCTGGCTGTGTTTTCTGAGTGGTAACCTGAACAAAGGGTAAGTAAGCATTTGCTTAATATTTCATGGGTGTGGGGCAAGAGAAAATTTAAATGGTGGGGTTGGGATTTCTGAATGTCTTTGATAAGAAGGAAGATTTGAGGATTGTTGATGGCAGGGCACTGACAACCGAAAATTAGTTTATAGAAAAAAAAAACATACTGCCAAGATACATTTTTATAGATCCGGGTTGGATCTGTTTAAGGTGGTGAAGAAAGGTTGTAAAAGAAGAAACAGCAGTGAGAGTAAAGTCTGGAAATTGAAGCTTACGATGAAAACAAAAAGTTTTAGAGATGGAGATGGTGGAAAGGGTTGTTTACTGGAACATGAGGTCTGAATAAGGAGGCACTGGGGTGGGTGACAGGTCTGCATGAGAAGCTAATATTCTGAATTTCTAAAGCTAGATGAGAGAGAGAGTCAGGGATGTCATTTATAAAACCTGGTAAATTAACTGCTTTAATTATGAACTGATTGCAAGCAGAAGACCAGATCAGATGTCTGAGAAATGGCATTATTTCGGTGGAATTAGATAAGTTATGGAGATGGTAGAGAGGGTGGTTTATTATTAATGCAGTGGACTGTGGCAGCTTTGTCGCAATGGAAGAGGCTTTAGATGCTTGGTGATTTAGGTTTTTATGCTTTTAGGGGCAACAACAATTGAGTAGAGCTCAAATAATACGGAGGAGGAGACAGATGCAAATTCATGTTGGCACCGATAGCCTTGTGGGCAGCGCACTGACATATAGCGAATTAGACCTTCATTGTGTATATTTGGACTATGTTGTGTTGTGCTGAATTTATGTAATGTGTCCTGTATGGACATACATCACAGTCATATAATTATACTATTACTAAAATTATAAACCCTAGAAAAAAAAAATATTTTATTAGTTGTAAACATTGTCTTCAAGCATGACTTACTTTGACACATTCTTTTAAAATAATTGTTGCTAAAGAAATAGTATTATATTTAAGGCTTTTAATGTGTTGATTTTTACCTTTAATCGAATTAGGGTCCAGAAAAAATCATCTGTATTCCGGAGAGCATCACCATCCTCTAGACGGTCAAAAATGATGTTGATCAGATTCACGCTGTTCAGTGCTCCAGAAGTCACAGTGAACTCTGCCACTTGAGATGGATTCAACAGTCCTAACGAGTTCAACTGCAAAGTACATGGGTCATTGTCTAAAGCTGTATGACAACAGTTGTTAGATCACTATTTTCAGAACTCAGCTCACCTTGGTGAAATGGCTGTTGAGCATTTGCAGTTGACTGAGAGATGCATACTTAGAGAAAATCCCAAAATTCATCTGCAGCCATTCATTGTTTTCAGTGATATTTGAAAAGCAACCTGCATCAGAAATTGAACATTTGGCACCCATGACACGAAGTCCCCCATAACTGCCTCCAATACATCCATGAGTTAATGTTAGAGTACCTGCTGTATCTGTCCTGGACAGGTAAGAGTAAATGAGATGAGTGAAGATCAGCTTCTGTTGACTGTCTGTGATCAGCGATCCCTCCCTGCTGAGAACTTTCACACTGTCCATTCAGGTAAATAAATAAATAACTGTATTAACACTCACTGTACTAAGGTTTAATATTCAAATGGCAATATACAGTGCAGGTCAAAACTTCTGAATAATTATATATTTTTAAGTGTTTTCTCTCACCAAGGCTGGATTTACTTGATCAATAATACAGTAATCACAGCAAGATATTATTACAATTTAAGGTAATACTTCATTTTTATGGAGTGTCTATTTACACTAAGTGCAAATAGCCCGTCTTGTTGGCAAAGACTATTTACACTAACTCTGCCCACTAACGTGTGATTGAGTTAGTCAACACTAAAAAATGTGGCTAAGTCAACATCAGTTTCTGTGGTGTAGATGGTAAGATGCATGCTTCTTGATGCGATCGACCCGAGTTCGAGTCTACCTTTTGCCAAGCTTTTTTTCTGTCTTTTCAAATCTCATATTGCATCAGAAATGCATTTATTTTAAGTAAAAACGAAGGAAATAATCAAAAAGGTGAAAATAAGAGTATCGGGTAGGGTTAGGGTAGGTGTAGGGAGGGCTTTATTGTCCCAATAAGGTGGCATCCAGTTAATAATTTGAATTAAAACTAGAATTTACCCTCAATACGTTATTATTGCGCACTGTTTTATAATGTACTACAATACTGAGGTGCAGATAATTGCCACTATTTGCAATAAGTAGTATAAATAGCAGAAAATCTTGCTATTTTAACATAGTGTAAATAGTATCTATCGCTAAAAAAAATATGCTATTAACCCAATTTAAAATAGTTGTTTTCTATGTAAATATGTTGTAAACTGAAATTGATTTCTGTGCTCAAAGCTGTATTTTCAGCATCATTACTGCAGTCTTCAGTGTCACATGATCTTCAGAAATCATTCTAATAGAAACATTTCTGATTATTATCAATGTTGAAAACAGTCGTGCTGCTGAATATTTCTGTGAAAACCTTGATGGACTACCATACAAAAGTTTGGAGTAAGATATTTTTTTAAATATTGGAAATTAGTACTTTTATTCAGCAAGGATGCATTAAATTAATCAAAAGTAACAATAAATCATTTATAATGTTCCAAAAGATTTTTATTTCAAATAAATGCAGTTCTTTTGAACTTGAAAAATGCTTCCAAAAATATTAAGCAGCAAAAATGTTTTCAACTTTGAGAATAAAACTAATCTTGTAATGATTGACAGCAATAATAACGGAGTAGCAATAAGCATATTAGACTAATTTCTAAAGGGTCATGAGGACAAGAGCAACATTCAATTTTGATCACAGGAATAAATTACATTTGACAATTCTCACATAGAAAACAGTTATTGTAAATTGTAATAATATTTTACATTACTGCTTTTACTGTACTTGGTGAGCAGAAGAGGCATCTTTCAAAAACATGTTTGATGTCCAGTGTATGTAATTTTTTGTTTCATGTACATCACATGGAAGGCGCCACAAGTGAAGTTCATCTGGCTCAGTTGTGTCACAATCTCTTCATTCATATAAGACAGAACAGGTAGAAACTTCAAATACATCCAGTTCTCAACAAATGGTAGATTGTGGACTGTCGTTTCAGTAAGATCGTCCAAAGAAGCAAAGAGAGCAGTCACACTGACACTTGTCTGCGGGTTCTGGAAAAAACAGAAAGCTGTGATTCGTCAAACAGAGACAGATTAATAAGAAATGGACGTGTGTGTTGTGTGAGTTACGAACCAGCTCTGCAGACAGATCCAGCACTGATTGGATGACATGTCTGAGATGCATGTGCAGCCGCTGCAGTCGATCAATGGGGACGTTTCCGTCGCTCATCATGGCACACAATGCTTGACTGCTCATGCGGACAGTGGCACTGATTGCCTGTGAAAGGAAAACAAAAACAACTCTAAATGCTGTGCTACTTCATTACGGAGACTAGTTACTGAAGAACCTGTGTCAAGTCTAATTATCCCTAATCATTCTCTGCTATTACTGATTTAAAAGTCGTATATGCTGCTGATTAGCTTCATTAACATGAACATCGAGTTGGATATATTACGGTTAACAGCTATTTTGTGTGGTATTTTAAGCTTAGGGCATTTGTGGGCCTTACCCACATGACCTTACCGCTGAGGTTGCGTGGTTCATCTCTGCTGAGTTGCATGTTAGCATTGAGACGTCGACAGTCCTGTTAGGGAGCAAGAGAATTCAGTTTTTAAAACGAAGTGAATTTAGGATTCAGAATGAAACTGCGAAGACCTGTGACCATTCGGATGACAAAGATAGCAATTCTGACCTGGTCTCTGACTGCTGATATTCTGCTGGGAAAGAGATTGAACACCAGATAGATCAGCTTGAATTATATTCTTTTCAATCACACAGTATTATCAGTAATGGGCTTAATATAAATAAGTGTTTGAACTTACCGTTAAAATGAATTGTGACATTCTAAAGATAAAACAAAACACAACAATTTAAGAGCAATACATTTGGAGATGAGTTCAGTATATTCAGAATGATGGTGCATCATCCAATATATTATCAGGAGAGGTAAACAAAATAGTTGTAGGCATTTTTTATATTAATTGTTACTGTGCAGAATTCAAAATCACGAAAGAGGGTTTGGATGCCTCACGCTGTCAGTCCTCTGCCGTGTGTGTCTTGTATTGCCGCCTCTTGTGTCTTTATTTGGTCATGTTCCTGTCCTTGTTCAGTGTGATTACTAGTTAAGTCTTGTCCAGCTGTGTTTGTCTAATTATCTATGATTAACCTGTGTATTTAGTTCCTGCCTGTTCAGTTAGTTTTCGTCTGGTCTACTCGTTACTCTCGAGTGTTCCTGTGTGTCCCAGCCTTGCCTCGTCTCGTCTTGCCCTGTCTGTTTTGGATTTATTAAAGACTATATTTTGAGTTATCCTCGTCTCCTCGTTCCTCCCTGCTGTGTGCACCGTGACACACGCTAAATTATAGAGTTACTGATTTAGTTAATAGAACTTCAGTGATAAATAAAAGCCTTTCTTTCTTTCCTTTAAGGGTTTTATGTTATTGATGGAGTTTTATTTTTTACTTTTTAATTTTATTTTAATTTTTGGTGAGATAAAATGATACAGTAACAATGTTGATGTAAATCCTGGACTTAATGTAAAAATAAAGATGTGTTCAACCTCTTTCTTTCTTTCTCTCACAGCAATTTTCACAACTGTCTAAATCTCTTCATAGCACTGCAGTTTTCTGATAGGTTTTTCCAGCATCAGTAGTTTTCACAGTTCTATAGATTTACACTCTTTTTATCATTATTAGTAGTAGTATGTGTTTGCTTTACTCACCTCTCCATGCAGTACTGAAGTAAAGTAGCCTAAAGAAAAAATAAAATAAATAAATAATGCCTTGTGGCCACATTCTTCTTTACTGATTGTTCACGTTCCCTTTGCTGTTTTAGGTGTTTAACTATAAAGCCTGATTACAGCTTCCAAACTCTCTCTGGCACCAGGCCTTGTGTCCCAGATCTTCACTTATGCCTGTTCATTAATGCTAAGCAACTGAAGAGCATCAAGGACCCAAACCGAAACAGCGCTGTTTCAGCTTGCTAACAGCTATTCAGAATTGTATTTAACAAGGGAATTAAAATCACAGTTTGTTTTAATTATTTAAATAAATATTTCCATATGTCAATAACAGCATTGGCCAATAACATAGCAATACTGATTATAATATATAGGATATATATAATATATATAATTAATAATGCATCACTGTATAAAGGTCTGCTTTTATTTGTGTACACTCACAATGAAAACAAAAAAAGAAAACAAATAGGATGTCGCTTTCTGCAATTTGAGTTTCCGTTCTGTGAACAAATTAAGTGTGTCACAAAAATGAACTGAAACTCAGCATATATAGGCTGTTACGTGTCACACTGTTTTTTCCCCTTGTTTATCTGTAAACTAAATCAAATACATTTCAAGAATCTATTCCTTGTAAGTTGTATGTATATACAGTGGTGTGAAAAAGTGTTGGCCCCCTTCCTGATTTTTTAATTTTTTGCATGTTTGTCACACTTTAATGTTTCAGATCATCAAACAAATTTAAATATTAATCAAAGATAACACAGGTAAACACAACATGCAGTTTTTAAAAGAAGTTTTTTATTATGAAGGGAAAACAAAATCCAAACCCACATGGCCCTGTGTGAAAAAGTGCTTGCCCCCTAAACCTAATAACTGGTTGTGCCACCCTTTGCAGCAACAACTGCAATCAAGCGTTTGTGATAACTGGCAATGAGTCTGTTACATCGCTGTGGAGGAATTCTGGCCCACTCTTCTTTGCAGAATTGTTTTAATTCAGCCACATTGGAGGGTTTTCCAGCATGAATGGATTGTTTAAGGTCATGCCACAGCATTTCAATTGGATTTAAGTCCAGACTTTGATTTGGCCACTCCAAAACCTTAATTTAGTTTTTCTTGAGACATTCAGAGGTGGACTTGCTGCTGTGTTTGGAATCATTGTCCTGCTGCAGAAGCCAAGTGCGCTTGAGCTCGAGGTCACAAACTGATGGCCGGACATTCTCCTTCAGGATTTTCTGATAGAGAGCAGAATTCATGGTTCCATCAATTATGGCAAGTCGTCCAGGTTCTGAAGATGCAAAGCAGCCCCAGAACATCACACTACCACCACCATGTTTGACTGTTCGTATGATGTTCCTTTTATGAAATGCTATGTTTGTTTTACGCCAGATGTAACGGGGCACACACCTTCCAAAAAGTTCAACTTTTGTCGCATCAGTCCACAGAATATTTGCCCAAAAGTCTTGGGGATAATCTAGATCTATTTGCCAAATGTGAGACGAGCCTGTGTGTTGTTTTTGTTCAGCAATGGCTTTTGGCTTGGAACTCTCCCATGATGCTGTTTTTGCCCAGTCTCTTTCTTATTGTTGAATCATGAACACTGACCTTAATTGAGGCGAGTGAGGCCTGCAGTTCTTTAGATGTTGTTCTGGGTTCTTTTATGACCTCCCGGATGAGTCGTCTTTGTGCTCTTGGAGTAATTTTGGTAGGCCGGACACTCCTGGGGTGGTTCACCACTGTTCCAAGTTTTCTCCATTTGTGGATAATGGCTCTGACTGTGGTTTGCTGGAGTCCCAAAGCCTTAGAAATGGCTTTATAATCCTTTACAGACTGATACATGTAAACTATTTTGTCTCTCATCTGTTTATGAATTTCTTAAGATCGCGGAATGCTGTGTTGCTCTTTAAACACGCTTCACTTTGTCAGACAGGATCTATTTAAGTGATTTCTTGATTCAACAGGTCTGGCAGTAATCAGGCCTGGGTTTGGCTCGTGAAATTTAACTCAGTTTCTAAAATAATGTGGTTAATCACAGTTCTTTCATGATTTAATAGGAGGGGGCAAGCACTTTTTCACACAGGGCCATGTGGGTTTGGATTTTGTTTTAAAAACTTCATTTAAAAACTGCATGTTGTGTTTACTTGTGTTATCTTTGATTAATATTTAAATTTGTTTGATGATCTGAAATATTAAAGTGTGACAAACATGCAAAAAATTTAAAAATCAGGAAGGGGGCCAACACTTTTTCACACCACTGTATATATAGTATGTACTGCAGATTTTATATATATAACAATGTAATAATATTTAGTATTTTCACATCTAGGTGGAAAAAATAGTAATTTGTACTACTGTCTGTTCAAAATAAAAAAAAATAAAAAACGAGCATAGTACATATTTTTTTTCCCCCCTGTTGTACCAAAATCATACAGAACCGTGACCCTCGAACCGAGGTATGTACCAAACCGTGACATCTGTGTACCGTGCCACCCCTAATATCCATGGATCTGACTGGGTTGCATGGCAAATACCATTCCGCAATGCAGAAAAAGCGGATGGAATCACAGAATCCAGTCACAAATGGAACTTATGAAGTGGAATATCACAGATTTTGACCATTATTGAATGAATAAATAAAAAGTAGTTCTGAAGAATGAATCAAATCGTGATATGTGGACTAGTATCTGTGAATATTACAGCTCAAAAAGACTGTTATTGAATCTAAAGTCTGCACGCTCTGTGCATCTGTGTGAATGAGCCCCTCAGTTTCCTCTGCTACACACGTAGTGAAGCAGGCGTGACGCTCGTCTGTTGATCTGAGTGTCACTTCAGCAGCTTTTATTAAAACAAACAGAAACTTAAAAGTCTTCATTTCAAACCGCCAAAATAAATTATCTTCAACAAAACAAAATAGGCTATTAGTACAGCAGAATGTACTACTTAAAGTAGTAGAAGTAATAATAATAATACAATTTATCAAAACATTAATTTTAAGGAATGTCACACATTTCCATACGTTTTAATTTAAACAGTAAACTTGCCAACAAATAAAAGAAAATATTATATTTCATTTTAAAAGGTTAACTAAATTGTTAGTTTTATAAAATTGATTTGATTACCACTATTTTTGGAAGTATTTTGTATTTGACCGTACAGTGTTTATATATAAACCACTATAGACCTATAAAGGTACAGTTGTGAAAAAAAAGAAAGAAAGGTGTGCCTGATGAAGACCTGAGGGTCGAAACGTTGCTATTAATAAATTCATTTTGAGCAGCTATTTTCAGTGTGCCGATTTCACTCCCTTTTTTTCGTTTAAATTACTTAGTTGTGCTGCACCTGAGCCCGTTCTGGGTGTTTGGGATGTGCACACCTGTTTGGTAATTTTGATTCTTCAAAAAAAAATAAAAAATACCATGATGTACTGGCAGAAGGCAGAGTCATAAAACCTAGGATTTTGGTACTAGTGCCCAGCACTATGCAGTCGTAGCCTAATGGATAGAGAGTCGAACTTGTAACCTGAAGGTCACAGGTTTGAGTCTCAGGTCTGGCAGGAATTGTCGGTGGGGGGAGTGAATAACCAGTGCTCTCTCCCATGACTGAGGTGAGACCCTTGAACGAGGCACTGAACCCCCAACTGCTCCCCGGGTGCTGCAGCATTGGCTGCCCACTGCTCCGGGTGTGTGTGCACTGCTCTGTGTGTGCACTTGGATGGGTTAAATGCAGAGCACAAATTCTGAGTACGGGTCACCATATTTGGCCACACGTCACTTCACTTTCACTAGTTTATGTCAGCCCTGGGTTTTAGTCAGCTTTTAGCAGCACTCATTGCCATGATAACTTATGCTCCATGGCTAATGTACTTCACTGATATAGCGAGATATTTCTCTTCTTGCTGTGTAAATTCATATTCTTCAATCTCTTAATCTTCAACAGAAGAGAGAAGTGAATCACTAGAATTGTGAGTATATGTAATATTTTTTGCTTATTTTATAATTGTTTATTTTGTTGTTTGAGATTTTGTCTAAAGATATTTTTTCTATCCTGTGAGGATAGACACTAAAGTTTCTGACCTGAATTTGAACTGAATTGGGTGTGTGTGTACAATAAACTCACCACAGAAGAGAAGAAACTGGATGAGAACTTTGTTGCTGAGCAGTTTCTTTCTCGTTGTTGGCATCATCGTGTCAGTTCATGGCATTTATATCTAGAAAAACACCATCAGAGTCTCAAGCTAACACAGTGTCTTACTTTCCTGCTATGGAAACAATTATATATAGCAAATTTGTATAATATATTATCATATACAGAGCATAATTGAGATATATGGAATATTTTTTGAAAATTATTATCTGTCATACCTCGTGTAAATTTAAGTAAATTATGGTTAAGGTTAGGGTGACCCACGTAAAGCATCTAGAAATATGCAATTTTATTTGATCAAGTGAAACAGTAAAATAATATTCTAGTTTAAATTTGCTGATTCATTTAACATTTCTGATTATTATCAATGTTGAAAACAGTTGTGCTGCTGAATATTTTTGTGGAGGCCGTGACACATTTTATTTTTCAGGATTCTTTGATGAATGTAAAGCTCAAAATAACAGCATTTATTTGAAATAGAATTGTAACATTATAAATGTCTTTACTTTTACTTTTGATCAATTTAAGGTTAATACAAATTAATACTTATATTATGATTAATAGAAGTATTAATTTCTTTATAACAAAAAGCCCAAACTTACAGACCCCAAACGTTTGAAGCATGTTTTGTTGTGCTTGGAGTTTATTGATTTATTTGTGATAATGCAATGAAACGTCAAATTGTGTGGACACCATTTTCTGTCTAGGCTGTCATGCAAAGTTATGAACACATGCAAAAACTATAGAAAACCAATAAAATATTAAATCTGATTAACATGAACTTTTTGTTTTTGTAGTTTTGCCTCATAATTTTATTGATATATTTCTTTTAAAGAAATTAATTGAAATCAAATTTATCAAAAGTGAAAGTAAAGACATTGTTTCAAAAAAATTCTGTTCTATAAATGCTGTTTTTTTAACACTACTAATCATTTTTTAAATATATTCAAATATGATTAAAAAATAATTATTTTAAATTAATAATAAAACAATATTTGCATTTCTATTCAAATAACGGCACCCTTGGTGAACATAATCCTCTTTTTAAAACCTCAACAATTTTATTGACCACAAAATTATGATCAGTAGTAGTCAAACAATTAGCCAAAAATCTAAACAAGTTAAAGTACCTCTGCCTGCTGAAGAAACATCAGTGAATAAACTGCTCTTTCAAGAGAAACCAGCACTTTTTGTCACACAACTCAAGAAAATGAAATATCTGACAAAAAAAGATCTGAAGACAAAAACATAACAAATATCTGCTGACAGTCATAACTTAGTTCAATTTCTGCTCTCTGAAAATATTTGTCAGAGGTGTCCTGAACTCCTGCTATTGAAATTATTTCATATGCAAGTAAACAGTGACAAAAGTTACTGAACTGCGATTATGATCCTGTACGTACCTCAAGTCTTTGTTCCTTGAAAGATTTTTACATTCCCAAAGCGCCACACTGGAATCTTTCTCTGTGAAGGAATACTGGATTGAGTCTTATTCAGTGATCGCAGAACTGAAGGCGAGAGCTCTAAACTGTAAGTTGTTGTGTTGTTTTGTGTGTGTGTGTGTGTACAGGTGCTAGTTTGTCAGCTTTAGAGTCAGACCTGCAGCCCATCGCATCTGACACAAAGTGATGTGTCACGCCCACAAAGGATTATTACAGCTACAGCTGATCAGATGCTGGGTTCAGTTTCATTGATTTTCGGTTGAGTTCTAGTGACCCGTCAAACATAAAGGTCAGTGAAAAGTTCGGGACTGACTTAGGGTCAGATTTAATGAAGAGAAGGATCTAAAATGGAAGGCTTGTCCAGGGTCGAGACACTACCCCCAAAACCTTCTAAATCATGTTCACAACACAAATGTTGTTAATAGTGTTAATAGTACTTATACAAATGAATGTGAATTGAATTGAAATGCATAATATTATACAGAACTATAAATAAATAAATAAATATATATATATAATGAAAAGGAATTTCTGTATCAGTTCTCTGAAATGACAGGAATGCAGAATTCAGCTTGTGTGGGATGAACCTGTTCTCTCAGCTCATCAGCTGACTGAATGTCTCCAGTCCATTGAACAGCTTGGCAGTGGTGGAGGTAAGGAATTAAAACTACTCACATTACTGTAATTACTGCAAGTGTTTTTTTAGAGTACTTTCATGAGTAGGGGGAGACTGGGGATGGTTGTAACATTTTTTTTACATTTCTGTCTGTATCTTGCCAACGTGCTCAAAATGTGATTTAAACTAGTTACAAGTGTCTGTTATTACAGATTTCGGTAACACTTTAGAATAGGGAACACTTATTCACTATTAACTATGACTTTTCAGTCAATAAACTCCTCATTATCATCATCAAGGCCTTTCACAGCGCAAGCGACGATCTAAACGGTGTCTAACATGCTGTCTTTCTGTGCAAAAGCTGATGTAAGCTAGGCATGACAGAACCGTGCCCTCTGTCAGCGCAGTCCACCAAGCTGCCCGATCTTCCGCAAGGTGATGCCATAGGTCAGGGTTGATGGTAAAGACATTCATGTCCCGCTTGACGACATCGTTAAAGCGGAGCTTGGGTCGGCTACGAGGGCGGTGTCCAAAAGCTAACTCCCCATGGAAGATGGACTTTGGGAGACGTTCATCTGGCATATGGCGCACATGGCCGATCCATCTGAGACGTCTCCTCCGGATCGCGGTGTACATGTCACTGCTGTTAGTGAGCTTCAGCACGGTGGTGTTCGGGAGCCGATCCTGCCATGACAGGCCAAGGATCTGTCGTAGACAACGGAAGTGAAAAGCATTAAGCTTGTGCTCCTCCCGCCGGTATGTAGGCCACGTTTCGCTTCCATATAGCAGAACGGAGAGCACACAGGATTCATTTACTTTGAGAGAAAGGTTTCTGTTGTTCAAGACCCGAGACTGAAGTCGCCCCAAAGGTTGTTGAGGCACGACTGATCCTGGTATTCAGTTCAGCATCAAGGCTGTTGTTTGCTGACAGGGATGAGCTGATATAGACAAATTTCTCGACAACTGACAGCACTGTGCCGTTGATGGTGACGTGAGGGGGAGCAGGAACGTTCTGAGCCATCACCACTGTCTTACTGAGGTTTATGGTGAGTCTGAACTCTGTGCAGGCAGTGGCAAAAGAATTGCAAATCTCCTGAATTTCTTGTTCTGTGTAAGCCACGAAGGCAGCGTCGTCTGTGTAGAGCAACTCGCGCACAAGGACGTGCTTCACCCTGGTTCTGGCCCTCAGACGAGCCAGGCTGAAGAAGTTGCCATCACACCTGGTATGCAGCAGAACCCCACCCGGATCTGGAAACGCCCGTTGCAGCACAGCCGAGAAATAGATGCCAAACAAGGTGGGAGCGAGGACACACCCATGCTTTACTCCGCAGCAGACATCAAACTCGTTTGAGCGGGCACCGTTGAACTGTACGGTTGCCCGCATCCCGTCATGGAAGCCTTGGAGTATTGCCAAAAGAGTTGCCGGACAAACGAGTCGCTGCAGAACGTGGAAGAGACCAGAGCGACTCACATAATCGAAAGCCTTAGTCAGATCGACAAACACCATGTACAATGGGCGTTGCTGTTCCACACACTTTTCCTGAAGCTGGCGTACCGAGAAAATCATGTCCAAAGTCGAGCGACCAGCACGGAAGCCGCACTGACTCTCCGGCAGCACCTGGTCAGCAACGCGCTGCAGTCTTGGGAGGATTGCACGGGCAAGGCTAAAGAGCGAGATGCCTTGATATTTGTTGCAATCCTGCCTGTCACCCTTGTTTTTATAAAGAGTGATGATGTTGGCATTCTTGAGTTCGCTAGGGATGCATTTGTTCTGCCAACAGCGTCGAAACAAGCAGGAAAACTCCGCTGGAATTCCATTGCTGCCCAGTAACTTGTTATTCTTCATAGCTGCAATCGCACGCTCGATTTCCATTGTTGAGATCTCCACATCCAGCTTGTTAAAGAAAGGTAGTTGTGGTACAGGAGTAGAAACAGTGTTCAAATTGGCGTCCACAGGAGTGCCATACAGCAAGCTGTAATGCTCAACCCATCTACCAAGCTGGCCTGGGAGGTCGTTGACGATGGTGCCATCAGTGGCTCGCAAAGGTGCTGTTTTTTTCACTGTAGGACCCTGTGCCTCATTGATACCGCTGTACATGCCGCGTATGTCCCCGGTACTTGCACACCGTTCTACCTTCTCACTAAGGTCCTGCCAGTACTGCTCGTAGGCCTGGCGTGTGAGACGCTTGATGTCATTCCTGGCCTTACGATAGTGAGCGATGGTGAAATCATTTCTATCTTGGAGAACACTGAGATGGGCAGCATGCTTGTCAGCAACTCTGTCAACTCTGAAGTGAAGGCCCTCCATACACACACAGAATCTTGCCACATATTCATGTTTCCGCATCAGCTCAGTGTTTAGCTTTGGAGTGGCACTGTGAATCTTCTTTGGGGTGAGTTTTAGAGTGCAGTGGACAAGGGCATGGTCTGTGTCACAGTCTGCAGAGTGCATGCTCCTGACCTCTTGACAGCGTTGAGTTGGTGCCTCCTGACAATAATGTGATCGAGTTGGTGCCAATGTTTGGACCGGAGGTGCATCCAGGTAGCCTTAGATCTGATAGGTGCAGATGAATAGGAACCAGGTAAGCATAGGCCATGAACTGCACACAAATCGAGGAGACGTTGGCCGTTGTCATTGATGCTACCAATCCCAAAATGACCCAAGACCAGCCACCAGGCAGTGACATCCCCTCCAACTCTGGCGTTGAAGTCCCCAAGCAGAACTAGATCGTCCCCGGCCGGAACGGAATGAATGACCTCGCTAACGTGGGCATAAAATACGTCCTTGTCCTCAGGAGTCATGCCAAGATTGGGTGCATAGGCAGAGAGGAGAGTGAGAAAGCCAGCTGAGTGTGACATCCGCAGGGACATTAGACGTGGAGAGCAAGCAGTTGGTTGAGAGATGGTGGACAGCAGGGTGTTTCACACAGCAAAGCCGACTCCATGCATTGGATGATGGTCGTCTGGATAACCACACCAGAAAATGGTGTAGTTCCTCTCGCACACCGAACCACTACCCAACAGCCCTTGAGTGCAAGGGCTCCCGATTTGCCAGTCGCTGAATATGTATATGACTTTCCATGCATGCTATAGCAGCGAGTGCCGGAGCAGAGTGCAGAAGACGGATGTTTGCCCAGGACAACTGCCTTCCTCTGGGTCCTGCACCACTAAATCCAACGGAGTGCAAAGCACGACACTCAAGAGCAATGCAGGATCGCCCCGCAGTAACCTTCTAACTTGGCCTAATACTTGCTGACCGTTGTCCCGCTAAGGATCATCCGCCCACCGAGGAAGCTGTGGTAGACCAACCAGGAAACGTTCCAATGCTCTACAACAGCTGCCAACTCCTGCTGCCGAGTTGACATCTACTATTTGACCCATAGTTGGGAGGCATAGAGGGGTACTGTCACTTGCCCATGGTGAGCCCCAATGACTCGTGGTAGGGCGGGGTCGTCTTACTCTCCCGTACAGGTCCGTTAGACCTGCCCACTGCCAACAACAGGCAAACTTGTCTCCTAATTTGCTGCTTATTAATAGTTAGTAAGGTAGTTGTTAAGTTTAGGTATTGGGTAGGATTAGGGATGCAGAATAAGTTCATGTAGGATAAGGCATTAATATGTGCTTAATTGCTACTAATAAATGGCTAATATCCTAGTAATATGCATGCTAATAAGCAACTAGTTAAGAGATCCTAAAATAAAGTGTTACCTAGATTTCTTATTTGCCAAGACACGCTTAATGAAACTGGAATCCACTTGATCTTCATCATCACATTCTTAGCACAGCAGAAGTCTTCTTTTGCAAATGCCTTGATTTCTGACTGAAGAGTTGTGCAAACAAGTTTCCCACAGGTGCATTAGAGATTCATAATTATGGTAGTACTTTCTTTCAGCTGTGAACAGATGTTTTCCTTTTTTTCAACACAGTGAATCCAATAGAGTTTGGGGTCTTTCAATGAGATCTGTGGTGACTGTTTTGTCAAAGGGTGTGAAAAACAGTCACCACAGATCTCATTGAAAGACCCCAAACTCTATTGGATTCACTGTGTTGAAAAAAAGGAAAACATCTATTCACAGCTGAAAGAAAGTACAACCATAATTATGAATGTCTAATGCACCTGTGGGAAACTTGTTTGCACAACTCTTCAGTCAGAAATCAGTCCTCATTCCTCTATAAAAGACTGTTATAAAATATATATATAAAAGATCTGTGTCCTGCTATTTGCAATTATGGATCAAAGAGGCCAGAAGCATGGAAGAAGAGTAAGAGAGCATGGCAGAGGGCCAGAGAAAGAGAAAGAGAACCTTGCATACATGGTGGAGGAGCTGCATTACTGTAAAAGGAGAAAATACAGCTGAAGTTTCAAATGAAATTCAGGCAACAATTGTCATCATTCACAGTTTGTCCTTTAGAGAGGCTGGACAAAGGGCCCAATCCATTCTGAGTCGGAGCACTGTGGCATCTATTGCGTAAACCTTCCACTGGGAAAGGAAGGGAGTGTGTTGTGGGAGGTACTGGAATAATGGAACCAGTTTCTGGTTGCATTAGTCCAATACCTAGTCTGTCCAATACTTAGTCTGTCACAAAATGTGTGTGTGTGGTCTGTGTTGTAAGGACCTATTTTGGCATGCAGGTGGAGGACCCCATTCTGCGTGCTTGCAGCTGTTACGAGGCGTCAGGAACGAGAGATGTGCGGATCCATTTGCAAGCTTTATTCCAAGATATGGTCACAAAAGGCAAGAGTCAAACAATGGCAAACAGGTAGAACACAGGCAAGACAAAGAGTAATCCTAGGGCTAGCGTGGGTCTACGATCGGCGAACAATATCCAGAGGGCTTGACATGAGGGGCAATCCAACAACACGAGCAATAATCCAGGCGAGGTGTAAACAGAGTCCGAAACAGCAGGCAAAGGGTTAATCCAAGATACACAGGCAGAAGATCAGGAAACGGACAACAAGGCAACATGAAATGATTAGACTAGACTAGAACTGGGACTGGAAACTAGGAATGGCTTCATAGTGTAGCTATCGCTAGAAGAGAGATATACACTAAACAATACTTGGCAGTGAGAGAGAGGAAGTCCATGGCTTATGTAGGGTGTGTGATTGGTTACAGCTGTGGGTGAAATCAGTACAATGGATGCTGGGAAATGTAGTCCAGGGTGTAGTGAATCAGTCTGTGCAGTGTGAGAATCAATATGTTGGAAGGGCGACCTCTGGTGGCAATCGGATGGAAGGCCACAGACCGGATTTGTGACAGCAGCATATATTGTGATGTTACCACTAGGGCTGTACAATTAATCGAATTTCTAATCATGATTACGATTATGGATGCCACGATTACATAATCGTTCAAAGCCGCGATTACAAAAATAAATAATTAAAAATGCCCACTTGCATTATTCTGTGTGCTTAAGAGGTTTTTTGCAGCGCGGGGTTTAACAAACTCAAACACACTGGATAAAAGAAATTTTGTTTAACTGATAGTCGTTGTCACTCTGTTGTGCATGATAGATATGTTAAATGCCAAACATGTCAAAAGCGGAACAAAATAGCAGTACTCGTTTGAACTGTGCACCACACTGACCTTTTATCCACTCGCCTCAAAAGAAAACAGCGCAGCGCGAGCTTAGAGCGTATGCGTTTATTACAGTGACCAATCGCGATCACGCACTAAACAACGCTGTGAAATCCAGTAAGAAGCACTCGAGTTCAGCGCAGAGTTCTCCAGTACAAATCACAGAGCTGTTATTCTCATCAACAATGATGCAGAAACGATCCAGTTAGAAGACGTTTCAATCCACAAATCACCCACATTTACCATAGTTTTACTGTAGTAACACTAACGGTAACAATGGTACGGTGGCAGAAAAGTAGGATATTCATATTGAGTATTATTATGTTATTACAGTTTTTTCTGATGGCTTAAGCACATTTTTTGTAACTATTGGCTATTTTTGCAAAACTCTACACACAAATAAGAAAACCCTTCACCAAATCAGCAAAACATTGTAGTTTTCTTGCAAAAGCTAATAAACCTTGCTTAGCTCTTCAAACCTTCGTAAAAATGGTATTTTCGTATAAAAAACAGTTAACACAAGCCATCACATTAATAAGCACACAATGCACCAACTACACACTGATGGTATAAATAAAAAACACATCTGGCTTTTGCTTTCTCTGTGCACAAGGTAGGCTATGTCAGTTTGAGGTCATACTTTTGTCATAGTTCTGTAAACATAGAAGGATCCAAACTTCAAGTACTGCTGTTTATTTACACACATCAAAACAAACACAAGTGTTTTTTTCCAAGTCAAAACAAAATAGTAATTTCACTGAGAAAAAAAAAAGAAATCAGTCTACATCGTGTCGTCTCTCTGGGTCCGGCCACAAAATTTCGTCTACATCACATGCAATGTCCTCTAGTCCAAGGCACCGGGGAAAATATCTTCTGGAATGGCGTATCCAGGCCTGACATGATGCCTGGTCAATATCCCCACATGCCTCCTCCATTTCCTGTAAAAGGGCTATGCGTTGATGGGGATGACGGTCATAGACGTTCCAGCGCCAGGCAGAGAAGAACTCTTCAGTTGGATTCAAGAATGGAGAGTATGGGGGGAGGTTGAGTACAGTGAAGAGTGGGTGATCTGTAAACCAGTTGCGGACCAAAGCAGCCCTATGGAAACTAACATTGTCCCATATGATGACGTATCTGGTCTGCTCTGGTCTCTGAACATTAGTGAGCATGTCATGTAAGGTGTCCAGGAATGTAATAATGCGTGCAGTGTTATATGGGCCCAGGGTTGCATGATGGTGAACAACACCATTTTGACTTATAGCTGCACACATAGTTATGTTACCACCACGTTGTCCTGGGACATTGATTATGGCACGGTGTCCAATAATGTTCCTGCCACGTCTCCTTGTCTTAGTGAGGTTAAAACCAGCCTCATCCACAAAAAACTGCTCATGACCCACGACATCTGCCTCTAGCTCCATCACTCTCTAGACAAGACAAAACAAATTCAGCACAGCAGGCCCATGCACAGCACTACAGTATGCACTTCCAGATTCAGTACCAATGATACTATAGCTTACCTGCACATAGTCATATCGCAGCTGTTTTACACGTTCACTGTTTCTTTCAAAAGGTACTCTGTAGATTTGTTTCATTCGGATTCTGTTGCGGGCAAGTACACGACCTAATACAGAAATGCTCACATTGTGTATGTTTTGGAAGGTGGTGTCATCCTCAATTATGCGCTGCTGAATTTCTCGTAGCCTTATGGAATTATTTGCGATCACCATATTGACTATATGGGTTTCTTGTTCTGCAGTGAACATTCTTCCTCTGCCCCCAGCATCTGGTCGTCTAGCAATTCTGTAAAGTAACAATTTCAGTATTTTTACATCTATGGTATTGTTGTGTTTCTCATTAGAATATGGCAGTGCTACAAATCTTAGTGCAAAGTGACTGTACTAACCGATTCTCATTTCGAAATGTCCTTATGATGCTTGCTACAGTGTAGCGGCTCAAGTTAGGCTGAACCCGCTGGCCAGCTTCCCTCAGGGTCATTCCATGGTTGATGACATGGTCCACTATTGTCTCCACTATTGAAGTACAATTTGAATCATGCCAATGTGCTTCCTCTAATGTCAACATAATTTTCTAGTCTATTCAAAGTCAAAGTCAACTTTATTGTCATTTTTTGGCACATTGCTTGGCAATGGTTAAAAACGAAACATAGTTCCTTCAGGGAACAACGGTGTCACATATATAAAATACTACAACAAAAATAAACTTAAAAAAATAAATAATAATAATAATTTTTTTAAAGAAATAAATAAGTAAACAGGACATTGATACATTTACATTTAGTCATTTTGCAGACGCTTTTATCCAAAGCGACTTACAATTTGGGGAATACATAAAGCGATTCATCTTGAAGAGGCAATCCGACAAACGAAGTGCTTGTAACACCAAGTCTCAGGCATTGTTTAAATAAGTACAAGCTAGCAAGGGAAGGAATAAATAAGGAGAAGGAGTTTTTTTTTTTTTTTTTTTATGTGTAGGGTGAAGTCAAGTAGTGTCGAAAGAGATGAGTTTTCAGCTGTTGCTTGAAGATTGACAGGGATCCAGCGCTCCGAATATGGGTGGGAAGATCATTCCACCAGCCAGGAATGGTGACCGAGAATGTTCTGGAGAGTGATTTTGAGCCTCTTTGTGATGGTACCACGAGGCGTCGCTCACTAGCAGATCTCAGACTTCTGGAGGGGATGTAGATTCTTAATAGTGAGTGCATGTAGGTGGGTGCTGAGCCTGTGGTTGTTCTATAAGCAAGCATCAGTGTCTTGAACTTGATGCGAGCTGCGATTGGTAGCCAATGCAATGAGATAAGGAGAGGTGTAACATCGGCTCTTTTGGGTTCCTTGAAGACCAGTCGTGCCGCATTCTGAATCATTTGTAGAGGTTTGACTGTGTTTGATGGAAGTCCAGCCAGAAGAGCATTGCAGTAGTCCAGCCTAGAAATGACAAGGGCCTGGACAAGAAGTTGTGCAGCATGCTCCGTCAGAAAGGGCCTGATCTTTCTGATGTTGTGTAGTGCAAACCTGCAAGATCGAGCAGTCTTTGCAATGTGGTCTTTGAAGGTCAGCTGGTCATCAAAGATTACACCAAGATTTCTGACCGAAGTTGATGGGGTAATTGTTGATGAACCTAACTGGATCGTGATGTCATGCTGTAGAGTCGGAGCGGCGGGAAAGACAAGAAGCTCAGTCTTTGCCAGGTTGAGCTGAAGGTGATGTTCTTTCATCCATGCCGAGATGTCCGCCAGGCAACCTGAGATCCTTGCAGCTACCGTTGGATCATCTGGTTGAAAGGAGAGATAGAGCTGTGTGTCATCAGCATAGCAGTGGTAGGAGAATCCATGTGCCTGTATGATGGGACCCAGTGATGTAGTGTATGTGGAGAAGAGGAGGGTCCAAGAACCGATCCCTGAGGAACCCCAGTGACCAGTGTATGTGCTTTGGATACCTCCCCTCCCCAGGCCACCCTGAAAGACCTACCAGTGAGATAGGATTCAAACCAGCGAAGTGGAATTCCAGCGATGCCCAGTGATGAGAGAGTGGAGAGGAGTATCTGATGATTGACAGTGTCAAACGCGGCAGATAGGTCCAGCAGAATGAGGACTGATGATTTGGAATGGGCTTTTGCAATTCGCAGGGCTTCAGTGACCGAGAGAAGTGCAGTCTCAGTTGAATGGCCACTCCTGAAACCTGACTGTTTAGCGTCCAGTTTGTTGTTCTGTGAAAGAAACAATGAGACCTGGTTGAAGACAACACGTTCAAGTGTTTTCGCTATGAATGGAAGGAGAGAGACAGGTCTATAGTTTTCTATAAGAGAAGTGTTTAATGTAGGTTTTTTGAGCAGTGGGGTTACCCGAGCCTGCTTGAACGCAGTGGGGAAGATGCCTGTGAGGAGGGATGTGTTGATGATGTGTGTGAGTGCCGGTAAGAGCGTGGGAGAGATTGCTTGCAGAAGGTGCGAGGGGATTGGGTCAAGAGGACATGTTGTAGGATGGTTGGAGAGGAGAAGTTTGATACTTCAGCCTCCGTCAGGGGACGGAATGAGAAGATGGGAGTTTTAGCAGTGGATGTGGTTGGTTGGGGGTCCTGTGTGCGTGGAGGTGAGAACTGATCACTGATCGATCTAGTTTTGTCTGTAAAAAAAGTTGCAAAGTCATCAGCTGTAATAGAAGTGGTGGGAGGTGGTGGAGGGGGACAGAGGAGAGAATTAAATGTTCTGAAGAGATTACGCATATCTGGAGCGCTGTTGATCTTGTTGTGGAAATGTGAGGATTTGGCAGTGTGGACATCAGCAGAGAAAGATGAGAGCAGAGACTGATACCTACTCAGGTCCGACGGGTTGTTTGATTTGTGCCATTTTCTCTCTGCCGCTCTGAGTTTAGTCCGATGTTCACGAAGAACATCAGATAACCAGGGGTTAGAAGGGGCAGCCCGGGCTGACCTAGAGGAGAGAGGACAAATGTCGTCTAGACAAGAAGTTAAGGTAGAGCATAAAGTTTCAGTAGCTGCGTTTACATCCAGAGATGAGAAATGGGTAGGTGAGGGAAGAGAGGATGATACTACAGAGGAAAGATGGGAGGGAGAAAGGGAGCGTAGGTTTCGTCTAAAAGTAACCGGTAGGGGGGTTGGTGGCACATGGGTGGCAAAATGTAGTGTAAATGTAATGAAGAAATTGTCCGAGATATGTAGCGGTTGTACCAGAATGTTATCTGCAGTACAATTGCGTGTGTAAATTATATCAAGTTGGTTGCCTGATTTGTGCGTGCTAGTAGTGGTAAGGCGATTGAGATCAAATGAAGCTAGGAGTGAGTGGACGTCTGTAGGCTTGTCTAGGTGAATGTTGAAATCACCAAAGACTAAGAGTGGAGTGCCATCCTCCACGAAAGAGGACAACAACCCGTCCAGCTCCTCTAGGAAGGTGGCTAGAATTTGTCCAGGGGGACGGTAGATTACCACAATCTGGAGTTTTATCGGAGCTGATACAGTAATGGCATGACATTCAAATGAGTTGTAATTGCATAGGGTAGAGCGGGTTGAGTATTTCCAATTGTTTGAAACGAGCAGGCCAGTACCCCCACCCCGACCAACTTGACGCGAAGTGTGAGAGAAAGAGAAATTAATAGAGAGAGCAGCTGGGGTTGCTGAGTCTTCTGGACGAATCCAGGTCTCAGTCAAGCCCAAGATGCTGAGAGTGGATTTTAAAGAAAAGGCAGAAATGAAGTCAGCTTTGTTGACGGCTGACTGACAATTCCAGAGACCCACAGAGAAAGCCAGAGGTGTAGTGGAAGATGTAGAGATAGGGCGTAGGTTAGCAGGATTACGTTGCCGTCTGCGAGTGATGTTAGAGCGTGGCTGAGAGAGAACCGGAATGTTTTGGAGACACATGATAGAGGTAGAAGGAAAGAGGATAGGAAAGCAGAGTGTGTGAGTAAGAAAAAAAAATACTTAAGAGTGTAGCTCGGTGTCGTTGCTCGGTTAAAGTCGCGCAGGAAAAAGTCGCAGGTCTTTACACTCCTTGGTCTTCACACTAGGAGGCTGAACACGAAGGCTGAACGCTTCCGCAGACGCTTCCGCGTCAGCGCACAGACCTCAAACAAATACACAGTCTAGAGTGAAAAAAAGCTGTAGTCGCTTTTAATTAGAACAACCACCAGCCAATCGCAGGGCAATGGCTCAAATCGAAACTAACACTTCGCACTTAAGTGCAGGAAATGAGTTTAAGCTAAAGGGGCACTTATTATAATGACCAGTAAGTGCAATCAAAAATATAAACCACAACGAAAAAGCAGAATACAAATAGGTAGGAAACGAACTATTCTTTCCTAGCAGCAAGTAATTAATTTAAACAACAGAGCTAAGAACAAGTATCAAAACACTTACGCGCTGCCGTCCGTCTCTTCTGGTGACTAATCGCCTTCTTCTGATACATACATAGAATATAGCAGCAATTGGTAAAATTGTAGTGACACAGGTGAATAAATATAATCTTATTAACATTATTATATAAAATCTGAAAATATAGAGTATTATGTACATGTAAAAGCATTGATATGAATTTGAGGAGGGGGAGGGGGGAGGTTCCTGGAATCAGACTAGCTGTTGAGAAGTCTGATTGCTTGAGGAAAGAAACTGTTTTTGAATCTCGAAGTTCTCGCGTGAATGTTTCTTAGTCCCCTTCCAGATGGGAGAGGCATGAATAAGGTGTGAGAAGGGTGAGAAGAATCTTTCATGATGGAGGTTGCCCTCTTCAAACACCTGGTGCTGTAGATGTCCTCAATGGCTGGAAGACAGGTCCCAATGATGTGCTGTGCCGTCTTCACTATCCGTTGTAGTGCTTTCCTGTCAGATGCTGAGCAGCTACCATGCCAAACTGTAATACAGCTGGTTAGTACACACTCAATGACACATCGATAGAAAGTCGTAAGGATAGAGTGGGTCATGCCTGCTTTCTTCAGTCTCCTCAATAAATACAGGCGCTGTTGGGCCTTCTTTACTAAGGAGGAGGTGTTTAGTGACCAAGTGAGGTCGTTGGAGATGTGCAGGCCCAAAAATTTGAAGTTTTGTGTAGTTTCAACCTCAGTTCCATTGATGGATAAAGGCTGGTGTTGGGCTCTGGTGTGTCTGAAGTCAAAAATCATCTCTTTTGTCTTGTCAACATTCAAGGAAAGATTGTTGTAATCACACTAGGCTATGAGTTGGTTCACTTCATCTCTATATGCTGTTTCATCGTCATTTCTGATGAGCCCCACAACCGTGGTATCATCTGCAAATTTTATAATACTGTTGCTTTGGTGTTTAGCAATACAGTCATGAGTCAGCAAAGTGTATAATAGTGGACTCAGAACACAGCCTTGTGGTGCACCAGTGCTCACGGTAATGGGCTGAGAAATTTGTGTGTTTATTCTGACAACCTGTGGTCTGTTAGTCAGGAAGTCAAGAATCCAGTTGCACATTGATGTGCTTAGTCCAATTACAGACAGTTTTCCTATTAGTGTTTGTGGAATGATTGTATTAAATGCTGAACTGAAATCAATAAACAGCATTCTAACATATGGGTTCTTGTTTTCTAGATGTGAGAGAGCCTGGTGAATTGTAGATGCAATGGCATCATCTGTGCAGCAGTTTTGTCTGTATGCATATTGTTGTGGGTCTAAAGTGGGTGAGATAAGTGCTTTGAGGTGAGCCATGACCAATCTTTCAAAGCACTTCATAATCACAGGGGTAAGTGCAACAGGGCGATACTCGTTTAAGCATGTTACTGTGGATTTTTTTGGCACCGGGGTGATGGAGGTAGATTTGAAGCACATTGGGACGACCGCCTGCTCAAGGGAGATGTTAAAAATGTCTGTAAAAACATCAGTCAGTTGGTGGGCACATTCCTTGAAGACACGGCTGGGAATGCCATCTGGTCCAGCTGCTTTGCGAGGGTTCACCCTGAGGAGGGTCTTCCTGACATCACTTGACGAAACAGACAACACATTGTCACCTGGTGGGGGGGTAGACCTTACCACCCTCCTGGGATTAGTTTCCTCAAATCGTGCATAGAACTCATTCAATGTGTCTGGCAAAGATGTAAGATTCATAGAGGCAAGATGGTTTTTGTGCCTATAGTCTGTTACACATTGGATGCCTTTCCACATACTCTGAGGATCATTGCTGTTAAAATGTTGTTTTATTCTAGAGGCATAGGATATTTTGGCTTCTTTGATGCCACCGGTGAGGTTGATCCTGGCTGCCCTTAGTGCCACCTTGTCACCTGCCCTAAAGGCTTCATCACGGGCTTTGAGTAGTGCATGGACTTTAGCATTCAGCCAAGGCCGCTGGTTGGGTCTTACAGTAAAAGTCCTGGTAGGCAAAACATCATCCACACACTTACTGATGAATCCAGTGACGGAAGATGCATACTCCTCTAGGTTAATGTAACCATTGTGTGTAGAAGCCTCTTTAAAAACATCCCAGTCAGTACAATCGAACCAGTCTTGAAGAGCTGAGCTAGCCTCCTCTGTCCATACTCTGATGTTTTTGGTGGACGGCTTCTCACGTTTCTGCAGTGGTTTGTAAGTAGGAATGAGCAACACAGAAATATGGTCTGAATGGCCAAGGTGGGGGCGGGGCACGGCTTTGTATGTGCCGCGAATGTTGGTGTAAACATGGTCCAATGTGTTCTCGCCCCTTGTAGGCAGAGCTATGTTCTGATGAAACTTTGGCATTATTTTCTTAAGGTCTGTTTGATTAAAATCCCCTGCAGTGATGAAGAAACCCTCGGGGTGACTGTTCTGTGTACAGCTGATAATATTGTGCAGTTCTGCTAGCGCGTCGTTCACATTCGTGCTCGGTGGTACGTACACAGCAGTGATAATAATAACAACGGTGAACTCCCTCGGTAGATAGTGCGGTCGACATTTGATCAACAGATATTCAATGTTCGTAGAACAGTGGCTTTTAATGATCTTAGTGTTAGTGCACCAACCTGTGTTCACATACACGCACAGTCCTCCTCCTTTACTCTTCCCAGACGCTGAGGTTCTGTCGGCGCGTAAGCAAATGAGCCCCTCTAACTGAACCGCACAATCAGGGATGTTGTCATTAAGCCATGTCTCCGTTAAGATTAGGGCACAGCATTCCCTCAGTTCCTGTTGGGTGTTCATTCTGAGTCTTAACAAATCCATTTTGTTGTCGAGGGACCTCACGTTGGATAAGAACAGTGACGGTACGGCTGGTTTATTGGGGTTGGCTTTTATCCTGGCCTCAACTCCCCCGTGTTTACCACATTTCTGTTTCCGTGCACACCGTTTCCGCTGTCCTCTAAGGCGATAAGTCCGCACAGGTGAGGCCGAGCAGCTAGAGACTGGTCGTCGTATTCCGTGTTTTTCTAGCTCCGGTAGTAGCTCCAATGCAGTGTTATGGTAGAGTTCGCTGTAAATCTTGCCGATATTATGTAAGTTTTCCGAGCTGTATGTTATCATTGTCACAACAGTTTAAAACGAGAAACAAACAAAGAAAACAGTAAACACACGAAAGAGCGAAGTGTCCCGAAGAGGCCGCTGCGTCCATGCGCGCCGCCATTTGTGAAATATGTTGCTTTCAAAAGAATGTTGTGGTCGACAGTGTCAACCACATTTCTAAGATCCAGTAGCACTAACAGAGAGATACAACCACGATCGGATAATAAGAGCAGGTCACAGAAGCACCTCTTTTCGTAGCTTAGATGGAATAGGGTCTAACATACACGTTGTTGGTTTAGATGATTTAACAAGTTCATACAATTCTTCCTCTCCTATAGTAGAGAATGAGTGGAATTGTTCCTCAGGGGATCTATAGCGTACTATCTGATGCGATACTGTAGCTGACAGCTGCATGGTTACAATTTTAACTCTAATAGTATCGATCTTGGAGGTAAAGCAGTTCATGAAGTCATTACTGCTATCTTGTTGGGAAATGTCAACACCTGCTTATAACAGTTTCTCTGTTACTTATGTACCGGAAGTCCTCTTAGAGCCACACTGTCATTACTCACTTGAGCATTAGAGGGCACTCTGTTAAAGTAATGCATGGAATTTACCTATTTAAGATAGCAAAGAAGGAGAAATGGCAGGAAGATTAATTCTCTGTCTTCTTTGGAGAAGCTTACCTCATGGTGGTTTGTGCCTTTGTACCCTGTTTGAGGAACTTCATAGTTCTAAGCTCATTTGTAAGTAATTGTTCAGATTTTGTGTTGGTAACAATGGGTTTGTAGCAGTTAGTTATGGTTTGTTTGTTTAAATGTTTGTCTACAGAGGGTTTGTGTTCTGAGCATGTATGGATTATTTGGTCACTTAAACATCCGAAAAGTCTAGAACTAGGAGAACTGACTTAATTCTCCTGCTTAAAATGAACGCTGGACGTCAAACATCCACTTTTCTGGTGGAACTTTGCTACGGAATCATCTTGGTATTCAAGTACTGTTATTTTTGCACTTCATGTTCCAACAAAGACTAAGCAAGGTATATGGGTGGAAGTGATTACAAGCCAAGGACTGTGTTTTAGAATACTGGACTGGTTTTTATGCTCTGGTCCTGTTGAACTCTCAATTGTTGTCATATTGAATTTGCATGTTCTGGGTAATTATATTTAATACACTTGACTCATGAGTACAATTGGTCAGTTTGGTCCCTCATTTCGTGTGACACTTACACAAAAGACAAAGGTATAGCTGTTACATGTGTAGTGTCGTCCGCCGCTGCTCAAAGAATAAAACGCAGACTTGGAGTTTTGATGCCAGAAGAATAGATTTTATTCAACAGGAATAAAACCGAAGCCCTCTGCAGAAAAGCTTCCTGAATGTCTTTCGGCTCTGGTATATATTCAAGTTTTTAAGGCGGGTTCCTATACATTAAACCATATGTATACAATTCTACATTTCACTTGCGTATGTAATTCTATCCCTCCCTTGACCGCGGTCAAGTGAGCCGCCATCTGTGAACACCCGGTCAAGTGAGCCGCCACCTGGATTCTGCTGCACGTCTATTTGTGGTATTACGGTACGGAGACACGGAGCGGCCAAACAGCTGACGAAGACCTATATTTCAGCAGTTATGAATTAAATGTGCCCCAAAACACAAAAAATAAAAGATACAGTTATATTATGTTCAAATATATTATACTGTAGAGTTTTCCATAAAAATAAAATCTGTTAAAATGCATTATAGCACTGATTATTTCCTACTATTTTCTACATGCATTATTCAAATTAGTTAATACAAAAATGTCAATAAATTATTTTTCTGAACGACCAAGTCTCTATCTGTGTCAGCTTTCCCTGGGTTTTACTGTAGAATTTGGGAGAAAATGAATGCCAGTCTGCCACAATGCATTATAGCACTGACCATTCCTTGACATTTAGACAGGCATTATTCAAATTCCTTCAGAGTTAACAAGAAAATTGGAATTAATTCTTCTTCAGGACACCCAAGACTCTGTCTATATCAGCTTTCACTGTGTTTTAGTGTACAAATGTGTAATATTTAAAAAAGACAAAAAATGTGGTCCAAAACACTAAAAAACTATTAACATGCATATTAATAATGGACATTATAAATGATACAGTTATATTATCTTCAAATATATTATACTATGGATATGGAAGATTATATGTTGTATACTTAAATGAGATTAATGCAATCAATGCAAAAGCAACAAAATTAAAAAAACAAAATTATATAACAGTCTTTTCTTCTGATCATTATTGATCACTTCTAATGATTAAATGTAGAATTTTTTTTTTTAAACACATTACCCTTCAAAATTCACTAGGATTCAAAACATACAATCACACTCATAAGGGTGAAAAGAAGCATTTTGCATTTTTTTTTATTAGCATGTCAAATTCCTAGGTGTCTCTTTTACAGAGTATGGTTAAGCAGTCTCCACCACATATTGTTTGCTTACAAATGTTGAGGGTCTGAGTGGTCAAGCCCGTGCTCATCTACTGTCTTTACTTCTCTGACTTGTGTTGTAGATATTTTTCTTTTTAATAACACGGTCAGAGACAGAGTCTTTTGAGATTTTACTCTTGCAAGAAGGTCAGACAATACAGCAGTGAGCTCTGCAATATGTGTGACAAAAATAAGTGAACATGGTTCTCTGCTTTTATACCCCTTTGCCCCATGTTTTCAATAGCTATCTCCCAATATGACTATATGGCTAAGCAAGCCTCATGAACACATTTGATATGTTTCATTCCTCACGTCGCGTCTTCCCAAAATCATCATGATATCCTATTTTTCCTAAGCAAGCAAGAACAAGCAGGCTATTGTGACATATTCTCGTGCAAGGCAGAGAAAGGCAGAAGCAGGCCTCATAGGCCCTGTGCTCAAACAGTTATATGATGTTATATGATTACTTGTGATATAAAAGAATATTGGAACATATGAATATGAAATATCTATGAGTAAATATGAATAATATGCATATAGTAAATATATGTAGGCTAAATATGATCAAATTATACATTTCTCACACAATTTCCCCCTTTTAGTCATTCTTTGACAAGTTTAAGGATACATATTCATCAGAACATCGAGTGTATGTGCTCCTTTAAGGCTTTAACATACCCCTTAGCTGATAAGTGAAAAAGACATCACAAGCTTAAGGCATTTTTTTTTGTGAAGAAAATTATATAAATCTACTGACACATAGTCTATCTCATCTCTTCATCTCTTCATTAACCTTCTGTTTACAGTACCTCATACCATGGATACAGACCTGCTTGTACCCCTTTTATTAAATACATTTCTGTTTACTCAGTCTCAGAATCAGTCAAATAAATAGTGTCATGCATAGGTGGTTTTGGTACAAAGGATGGTGCCGGATGCACAACTGCTTTCTGTGTCAGGGATGAAAAACACCGAAAACAACAAGGTAGCACACAAATCAGCAGTATTATCCCCAATGCTACAGGTAAACATGTATGAAACAGCCAATTTTCCCAGCCTCCCCACAATGATGTCAACCACGCAAACCATGAATCATCTGCTTTCACTCAAAAAAAATGATTTGGTCTAAATTGACATTTTATGTAATTCAATTGCATAACAATTTTCCATCCATTTAGATTACATAGTTTTAACATAAACAAATCAATAAACTTAATATGATTCATATCCATCAGTCATACGTGAATGAAACGGGTATGATTTATGTAATAATTCACAGCAAAGTCCCCACACTGCTCAGTGTTCATGTGTTTCCACACTACAGAGTGTTCAAATAGAATTGAAGCAGTGCTGGAGTTAAGGAGATAATTATGTGATGATTGATCATTAATGATGAACACCTGCTGTTATCAAGAAGAATCACCGAAGGAAAGAGAAACACAAGAACTACAACTGACTTCAGCCACAGCCGAAGATGAAATCAACTGAAATAAAAGAAGACATTAAATCTCTCAAGATCTGATTAAACAGCTTCACAAACAGCATCAGATTGACCAGATTGACTTTATTTCTGTCAGACTTCTAGAGAAGATCTTATTGAGAATTAACAGAGGTTTAGATGCTTTATTGTTTTGTTTGAAATCACCATCAAAGAGACCAGTGTTTCCTTTTGTTGGGCTCTGGGCTCTTGACCCTTGACATGTTGATGTTAATATTACACTGGTTTCTTTAACTGTATGTTTATATAAAACACACTTAGCTTAGCCAGCAAAGCTAAGAAAAAAAAAAAGAGATCCACCGATCTCATTTCAAGTCCAACATCTGATTGCATGGATGTAGTTCTGCTTTAGATTTTTTATATAACTTAAGGTCTAGTAGTCTTGTAAAATCAGATAATTTAAATAATTTACAAATCATTTTGTGCACAAAAAGTTTTCATCTGTAACAATGCAAAGACCACAGACATCAAGAATCAGCGTATGAATCTCAACAATGGTGACAGTCAACAAAATGCTTCATGTTGCAATGCATGCTGGGTACCAGCATAGTACAAGACTCTCCCATGTATCCCAGCATGCATTGCAGCATGAATAAACAACGCAGCTGAATTGTCTGATTATTTTCTTTTATTCTTACTATTTTATTTTATGTATGCTGTTATAGTTTTGACTTTTAGTAGCTTGTTTTGTGATGTTCAGAGTTTCATCTGAATAGTTTCTTGACTGTCACCATTGTTGAGATTCATACACTGATTCTTGATGTCTGTGGTCTTTGTATTGCTACAGCTAAAACTTCATGTGCACAAAGTGATTTGTAAATTATTCAAATTATCTGATGTTTGTAGTACTGCAAGATATGAAGCTATGAAAAATTCTAAAACAGTATAATGTCTATATAAACAGAAATTGGACTTGAAATGAGGTCAGTGGATCATCTACCCACAACTCTTTTTCACTTGGCTTCGCTGGTTAAGCTAAGTGTATTTTAAATGATCACACAATTAAAGCAACCAGTGTAATATTAACACCAAAGGGTCAAGAGCTCAACAAAAGGAAACACTGGTCTCTTTGATGGTGATTTCAAACAAAACAATAAAGCATCTAGTTCTTGTGTTTCTCTTTCCTTCTGTGATTCTTCTTGAAAACAGCAGCTGTTCATCATTAATGATCAATCATCACATAATTATCTTCTTAACTCCAGCACTGCTTCAATTCTACTTGAACACTCTGTAGTGTGGAAACACATGAACACTGAGCAGTGTGGGGACTTTGCTGTGAATTATTACATAAATCTTACCTGTTTCATTCATGTATGACTGATGCATATGACTCACATTAAGTTTATTGATTTGTTTATGTTAAAACTATGTAATCTAAATGGATGGAAAATTGTTATGCAATTGAATGACATAAAATGTCAATTTAGACCAAATCATTTTTTTGAGTGTATACATCTCAAAGGTCATAAGGTCAGGCAGTTATAGCTGAGGCAGCTTGCTGTCAAATAGAATAAATGATTAATAATGCATTATGCATATACATTTGAAAGAAGTCAGAAATAATTAAATGTGCTTTTCAGTGTGATGTCGGGACCACACAGATCATGGACCAATTCAGAGCAACAATGAAGAGTGCACCACTTGACCTTAATGGTGATTCCAACACTTACTGCACACCAACATTCATTTCCCGTTTGACCAAATACTTCCTCCCGCATGCCGTTCTGTGGTCTGGAATGATGTTAGGTAGGTTTAAGTCAAGTTAAATTGATTTAAGAGAACTATTTATTAAACAATACATCAATACAGTATTTGTAAGCATACAGGACTGTACGTGTCCCCTTTAGTGCTAGACCTGTCATTGAAAGTAATTATGAATGACTATTATTAAGAGGTTAATTATTATTAAGGGGTTTATTATTATTAAGAGGTTTGAAGTGACACTGAAGTACACCTGCATTTTGTAATTTTTACTATTGCTACATCCTATTGTAGTGCTTAGAATTTTTTTTAAAGCAAATGTAACTTTTTTCTAAACAGAAACAAAGAGAGAACTTTTCACAGCAACAGCCACAAATAGCTGAGGAAAAAATACAGTTATCATCCAAACACAGGTATATGTCTATAAAAAAAAGTATATGTCAAAACAGGAAGAAGCATATAGATTTCTCAAGTAATATGATTTCATTCTGTATTTTAACATTGTTTGCATTCAGTATGTACATTATATTCATTCAGTAATCAATTTATTATTTTTTTGTAAGGCCACATCTGACTTCACTGAGCATCAGCAGGAGGACACAAAGAGAAGTACCACTCAAAGAACCAATGATGCTCAATCACAGGTGATTTTATTCAAAATGAAGTATTGTCATTGCACTAACAGCAGTAATTGTTTCATATCTATTTTACAGTATTATTTTTTTCTCACCCTCAGCTAACTGCATTGTGGGGCAAAAATAACACAGAAGTGGTCGTTTCTGTGGTCCTTTCTCAATTTAGAAAGAAATGATTAGTCCACCACAGTGAGTTACTATCACTTAGGCCTCATAACTGGCTCACAGGCGAGGTATGTAGGGCAAACAGTGCAGCAGCATGATCATGAAAATATACTTAAAAATGCACAAATGTTAAATAGTCGCAGTGACTTGTAATCATTTTTGGGGCTTTGAGCTCTCTGTTCCTGTTCAAAAGTTTTAATGTAAATATTGTAATGTCATGACTTCTGATGTACTGATTGATGTTAGGACATTGAGTATTTCTTACATCACACTGTCAATCGACTGCATTTGGAGAAAACCATCTATGTCTTGGACCACTACATAGCTACTGTGATCCTCTTTAAGGACAGAATTACAGTCAGGAAGCATAGTTTGCCGAAGGTAATTTTTTGGGGGCCGGGGGCTTCAATTTGTTTAGCGAAGGTACAATGGGTTTTGAGGTTGATAATTGTTTAGATGTTTGATGATGTGTAAACGATTTTGACTATGTACATGATGATAATGATAAATGTTTATTAAAAAGCTCTTGCTTTCCCTGGGAATCGAACCCACGATCTTAGCGTTGCTAGCACCATGCTCTACTATTTGAGCTACAGGAAAGCAGATTCAGAAGCTGCTGCTCAAAAATTCCGGTTCTTATGCAATTTAGTTCATTCAATCTAATCATGTACACTGCATCTATGTAATTGTGTCTAAATTGTAGTATTTTTGCAGATATATAAAGAATAATTATATTTTAACATTTCATTGTCACACAGTGAATACTTTCGGATAAGGACTATCCGCCACCGTGAGAGAGAGTGGGCAGATATTGAATTCACAGGAGCTGTTATGCAACACCCAGTTCAGCATGATACATATAGCTGTGGTGTGATGGTCATGATGGTAAAATAACATAGATGTGCAGTTACATGATGTATTCACGCTTGTATTTTGTATTTATTTTAGCTTCATATTTGAAGAGCTATTTACAATATTTCAATGACTACAGTAGGCAATATACAGTACATACAGTATTTATCTTGTGTACATCACATATTTTCTTTCTGTCTTATTTTGTTTTTTTGTTTCTTTAGATGGCAAAGGCAGTCATGGAGGCATTTCCTAAATTGCCTAACATGGAATTTGGGACTACTGAAGAAGAAATGGCAGAGGAACGCACAGCTATGGCACTTGAACTACTTGGGGCTGTTTTTTAAATTTGTCTTTGTATTGTCATAAATTGTCAATTTTGTTTTCATTAGTGTTTGATGCAGAGAACAATTGCTCCATGTGTGCAAAGAGGAAAGTCCAGGGTCTGCCCTTACTGACTGGGTAAGGTGTTGTTTTTTAATGTTTTCTTTTGTTCTGGTTACTGGATTAAAGTGTTTGCATTTTGTGGCTTTAATAGAAAAGTAGATATCTGCTACATACCAAGGATATAGCTATTTTCCTTGCACTTGGCCTTTGGGAGCTGTCAAGTTCATATTAAGAACTATTGCAGATTGCCAACTACTGTAAATAAAAAAAGACAACTCTTAACCATGACAGTAGCATTTTTGGTAGCAAGTTTGTACATCATGTTAAAATATGTTTTATCGATACAATCTGTTTGTACTATCTGAATTTCTTTTATAAAGGTGTTGTATTTGTTATATTTACAGATTCGGTGCGACAGCTGTAACAGGTGGTTTCATGTACCGTGTGAGGACATGGACAAAAAACAGTTTGAACATGCCAGAAAAGCAGCCTGGGATTGCTGTTTGTGCAAAGCTTGATCCAGAACTTATTGTGTATTTTCATTTATCAGATTAAAGACTAAAGGGTATCGTGCCTTCTCTGTGGCAGCTCCATGTCTCTGGAATAGCCGCTCTCCTCATATTAGATCATGTAACTCATTGGGTATGTGTACAATTTTTTGCTGAAAATGCATCTCTACGCTATTGCTTAAAACTGCCCTCAGGGGTGGAGTCTGAGTAGTGACTTGTTTTCGGTGTATTTTTTATTTGTCTTTGTGCTGACAGTGTAAAGCACTTTGGTCAACATGTGTTGTTTTTAAAGTGCTTTAGAAATACGTGTTGTTGTTTTTATGATGTTACTTTTTGATTCTGAAGAGTTGGATTCTGAAATACACTGCTACTTCAATAATATATATATATATATATATATATATATATATATATATATATTTCAAGTGGTTTATGAAGTTGTTCATTAATATTATTCTGTGAAATTTTCAATGATTTAAAGGATTTACTCATGTGAAAGTTGAATAGCATAGAATTACATGTCTAGAACATGATCTGTCCTTGGTTGGAGAAAAGCACCCAACATGTTAAAACATACATGTACTCTTCTTTGACAGCTTAGGTCATTAGGGCCTCTCATGTACATGACCAATTTACAGTTTACTTTATTCTTCAAATTTCCAAATAACAGAAAAAAAAAAAAAACTTTAGTCTGAAACCTCTGGTAGAATAAAAGTACTTCATATCTGAATGTTTTGGGAAAGTTACTGATTAGAGCTTGGATTTGAACAACCCAGCCTTAAAGAAGTTGCATTTTTCTCTATGTATGTGTGTTATTGTCTGTCTGTTCAGGACCTGTTTCCTGTCTCCTGCCATTGCGAATGTGCTATATAAATAAACGTGTCTTACCTGTAAAGTATTAAATAACAGAACGTTTGGACCACATTTTTTGTCTTTTTTGAATATTACACATTTGTACAGTAAAACACAGTGAAAGCTGATGTACACAGAGTATTGGGTGTCCTGAAGAAGAATTAATTCCAATTTTCTTGTTAACTCTGAAGGAATTAGAATAATGCCTGTCTAAATATCAAGGAATGGTCAGTACTATAATGCATTATGGCAGATTTTGCCATTCATTTTCTCCCAAATTCTACAGTAAAATCTCATGAAACTTGACACAGACAGAGTCTTGGGTGTCCTGAAGAAGAATTAATTCCAATTTTCTTGTTAACTCTGAAGGAATTAGAATAATGCCTGTCTAAATGTAAAGGAATGTTCAGTGCTATAATGCATAGTGGCAGACTTTGCCATTCATTTTCTCCCAAATTCTACAGTAAAATCTCATGAAACTTGACACAGACACAGTCTTGAGTGTCCTGAAGAAGAATTAATTCCAATTGTCTTGTTAACTCTGAAGTAATTAGAATAATGCTTGTCTAAATATAAAGGAATGTTCAGTGCTATAATGCATTGTGGCAGACTTTGGCATTCAGTTTCTCCCAAATTCTACAGTAAAATCTCATGAAAGTTGATACAGACAGAATCTTGGGTGTCCTGAATAAGAATGCATTGAAAATTGCATGTTAACTCTGAAGGAATTTGAATAATGCCTGTCTAAATGTCAAGGAATGTTCAGTGCTATAATGCATAGTGGCAGACTTTGCCATTCATTTTCTCCCAAATTCTACAGTAAAATCTCATGAAACTTGACACAGACACAGTCTTGAGTGTCCTGAAGAAGAATTAATTCCAATTGTCTTGTTAACTCTGAAGTAATTAGAATAATGCTTGTCTAAATATAAAGGAATGTTCAGTGCTATAATGCATTGTGGCAGACTTTGGCATTCATTTTCTCCCAAATTCTACAGTAAAATCTCATGAAAGTTGACACAGACAGAGTCTTGGGTGTCCTGAATAAGAATGCATTGAAAATTGCATGTTAACTCTGAAGGAATTTGAATAATGCCTGTCTAAATGTAAAGGAATGTTCAGTGCTATAATGCATTGTGGCAGACATTGCCATTAATTTTCTCCCAAATTCTACAGTAAAATCTCATGAAACTTGACACAGACAGAGTCTTGGGTGTCCTGAAGAAGAATTAATTCCAATTTTCTTGTTAACTCTGAAGGAATTAGAATAATGCCTGTCTAAATGTCAAGGAATGGTCAGTGCAATAATGCATTGTGGCAGACATTGCCATTAATTTTCTCCCAAATTCTACAGTAAAATCTCATGACACTTGACACAGACAGAGTCTTGGGTGTCCTGAAGAAGAATTCATTCCAATTTTCTTGTTAACTCTGAAGGAATTAGAATAATGCCTGTTTAAATGTTAAGGAATGGTCAGTGCTATAATGCATTGTGGAAGACTTTGCCATTCATTTTCTCCCAAATTCTACAGTAAAATCTCATGAAACTTGACACAGATAGAGACTTGGTCGTTCAGAAAAATAATTTATTGACATTTTTTGTATTAACTAATTTGAATAATGCATGTAGAAAATAGTAGGAAATAATCAGTGCTATAATGTATTTTAACAGACTTTATTTTTATGGAAAACTCCACAGTATAATATATTTGAACTTGTATCTTTTATTTTTTGTGTTTTGGGGCACATTTAATTCATAACTGCTGAAATATAGGTCTTCGTCAGCTCTTTGGCCGCTCCGTGTCTCCGTGCCGTAATACCACAAATAGGCGTGCAGCAGAATCCAGGTGGCGGCTCACTTGACCGGTGTTCACAGATGGCGGCTCACTTGACCGGGTGTTCACAGATGGCGGCTCACTTGACCGCGGTCTCCCTTGGGAGAGAACTCTGAAGTAATTAGAATAATGCCTGTCTAAATGTAAAGGAATGTTCAGTGCTATAATGCATTGTGGCAGACTTTGGCATTCATTTTCTCCCAAATTCTACAGTAAAATCTCATGAAAGTTGATACAGACAGAATCTTGGGTGTCCTGAATAAGAATGCATTGAAAATTGCATGTTAACTCTGAAGGAATTTGAATAATGCCTGTCTAAATGTCAAAGAATGTTCAGTGCTATAATGCATTGTGGCAGACATTGCCATTCATTTTCTCCCAAATTCTACAGTAAAATCTCATGAAACTTGACACAGACAGAGACTTGAGTGTCCTGAAGAAGAATTCATTCCAATTTTCTTGTTAACTCTGAAGGAATTAGTATAATGCCTGTTTAAATGTTAAGGAATGGTCAGTGCTATAATGCATTGTGGCAGACTTTGCCATTCATTTTCTCCCAAATTCTACAGTAAAATCTCATGAAACTTGACACAGATAGAGACTTGGTCGTTCAGAAAAATAATTTATTGACATTTTTTGTATTAACTAATTTGAATAATGCATGTAGAAAATAGTAGGAAATAATCAGTGCTATAATGTATTTTAACAGACTTTATTTTAATGGAAAACTCCACAGTATAATATATTTGAACTTGTATCTTTTATTTTTTGTGTTTTGGGGCACATTTAATTTATAACTGCTGAAATATAGGTCTTCGTCAGCTCTTTGGCCGCTCCGTGTCTCCGTACCGTAATACCACAAATAGACGTGCAGCAGAATCCAGGTGGCGGCTCACTTGACCGGGTGTTCACAGATGGCGGCTCACTTGACCGCGGTCTCCCTTGGGAGAGAACTCTGAAGTAATTAGAATAATGCCTGTCTAAATGTAAAGGAATGTTCAGTGCTATAATGCATTGTGGCAGACTTTGGCATTCATTTTCTCCCAAATTCTACAGTAAAATCTCATGAAAGTTGATACAGACAGAATCTTGGGTGTCCTGAATAAGAATGCATTGAAAATTGCATGTTAACTCTGAAGGAATTTGAATAATGCCTGTCTAAATGTCAAAGAATGTTCAGTGCTATAATGCATTGTGGCAGACATTGCCATTCATTTTCTCCCAAATTCTACAGTAAAATCTCATGAAACTTGACACAGACAGAGACTTGAGTGTCCTGAAGAAGAATTCATTCCAATTTTCTTGTTAACTCTGAAGGAATTAGTATAATGCCTGTTTAAATGTTAAGGAATGGTCAGTGCTATAATGCATTGTGGCAGACTTTGCCATTCATTTTCTCCCAAATTCTACAGTAAAATCTCATGAAACTTGACACAGATAGAGACTTGGTCGTTCAGAAAAATAATTTATTGACATTTTTTGTATTAACTAATTTGAATAATGCATGTAGAAAATAGTAGGAAATAATCAGTGCTATAATGTATTTTAACAGACTTTATTTTAATGGAAAACTCCACAGTATAATTTATTTGAACTTGTATCTTTTATTTTTTGTGTTTTGGGGCACATTTAATTTATAACTGCTGAAATATAGGTCTTCGTCAGCTCTTTGGCCGCTCCGTGTCTCCGTACCGTAATACCACAAATAGACGTGCAGCAGAATCCAGGTGGCGGCTCACTTGACCGGGTGTTCACAGATGGCGGCTCACTTGACCGCGGTCTCCCTTGGGAGAGAACTCTGAAGTAATTAGAATAATGCCTGTCTAAATGTAAAGGAATGTTCAGTGCTATAATGCATTGTGGCAGACTTTGGCATTCATTTTCTCCCAAATTCTACAGTAAAATCTCATGAAACTTGACACAGACAGAGTCTTGGGTGTCCTGAAGAAGAATTAATTCCAATTTTCTTGTTAACTCTGAAGGAATTAGAATAATGCCTGTCTAAATGTCAAGGAATGGTCAGTGCTATAATGCATTGTGGCAGACATTGCCATTCATTTTCTCCCAAATTCTACAGTAAAATCTCATGAAACTTGACACAGACAGAGTCTTGGGTGTCCTGAAGAAGAATTCATTCCAATTTTCTTGTTAACTCTGAAGGAATTAGTATAATGCCTGTTTAAATGTTAAGGAATGGTCAGTGCTATAATGCATTGTGGCAGACTTTGCCATTAATTTTCTCCCAAATTCTACAGTAAAATCTCATGAAACTTGACACAGACAGAGTCTTGGGTGTCCTGAAGAAGAATTCATTCCAATTTTCTTGTTAACTCTGAAGGAATTAGTATAATGCCTGTTTAAATGTTAAGGAATGGTCAGTGCTATAATGCATTGTGGCAGACTTTGCCATTAATTTTCTCCCAAATTCTACAGTAAAATCTCATGAAACTTGACACAGATAGAGACTTGGTCGTTCAGAAAAATAATTTATTGACATTTTTTGTATTAACTAATTTGAATAATGCATGTAGAAAATAGTAGGAAATAATCAGTGCTATAATGTATTTTAACAGACTTTATTTTTATGGAAAACTCTTTTTTTTTAACTTGTATCTTTTATTTTTTGTGTTTTGGGGCACATTTAATTTATAACTGCTGAAATATAGGTCTTCATCAGCTTTTTGGCCGCTCCGTGTCTCCGTACCGTAATACCACAAATAGACGTGCAGCAGAATCCAGGTGGCGGCTCACTTGACCGGGTGTTCACAGATGGCGGCTCACTTGACCGCGGTCTCCCTTGGGAGAGAAGACCATCTAGACTTTGTTATGGTAAGGGGAAAAAGCCCCCTCCTCATTTCTTACAGATGTGTCTCTGTGTGTACAACTCTGCCACGTAGGCATTTTTGCACAGAGGCCTTAGAATATAATGGAAGATTAAATCGATATATTAATGGCTAGATTCACCTGGATTATGCTTGATTAATTCAAATTCTTAACAATAAAGATCTTCTACATTCCTCCCTTTGAGACTTCATTAAGTCTCACAATTTGTTTATGTCTACCCAGAGTGCTACTTCATAATTCAGTCCTTTCAGTCAACACTCTCTATTGACTAAATAAGTCACACAGCCTTACCATCAACGACTAAATGATGCAGCAGCACTCTGGAGGAGAATCAGAACCAAACGTCTCTCTCCACCCTTGACTAAGAGAGAGTAAAAGATTCTGTCTCCTTACCTTCTTTATCATAAAATATAATGTTCAAAGCATGAGCGTGCATTTAGTTCAGCGCTTGCCTGTGGTTGTCTCAGTTATGTATATTAAAAACATAAAAACACATTCAAAATATAATACATTGAATATTCCAAGAAACAATAGTTCAGATCCGTTGATCTTCAGCCCAGATACTTTACGCATCGTAGAGGGCCATCCATGGGCAGAGGTTAGGCTAGCACTTGCACCCAGGATTTGGCTCATCCTTACATCTCTTTTTCATAGTCATCAGAGTCGCTGGAACTATCATTCAAAGTTTGCTCATTTGAGATCAGTTTGTTTAGCAATCCTTCATAATACTCGTCCAAGTTCTTTTCTGTGATTCTGTGACTTTTATCATCTCCATTTGTTTAACAGTAGCGTTGACGACCAATTTTCTTAATAAACCTCCTATTAATATGGCAACTCCTAAAAACATTCCTAGTTTAGCAAACCAAGCTCCCAACTTTAAATCAAACCAATCCCACATTTTACCATCTGTCCCAGCATTAGTTTTAAGTTCAACCCTTAAGTTTTTCAATTTGGTCATTATTTCAGTGAATGCTCCTTCTGGAGCAGTATTATTTGGTATGAAAGTACAGCATTGATCCCCAAACATAACACAGACTCCTCCCTTTTCAGCTAACAAATAGTCCAAAGCTATTCTGTTTTGCCATGTCATTCGGCTTGTTGCATCCAATTGCTCTCCTAAAAGTGATAAGGCTTCATCAGTGTAATTAATAAATCTTTGCTGGTTGTAATATATATAATTGATCCATTCTGTATTTTTATTTTGTGCAATCCAAATGAATATTGATTCAAATCCTGATTTAACTTCATCTCTTGCTTTAAACTCATAAGGTATATCTCTTGGTTGACCAATTGAATCTATATAAACTGCAGGGTCTTTTTCATAGGCTCTTCTCGATCTAGATTTCTCTTCCTTCGTTTCTCCCTCCTCTAAAGAGATGTGACTCATTTTATGTGTCAGCATAACGCTAGTGCATAATCCTGACAATTTTTCTGGTAACGTTGTCAAAAGGCCATATTCTAATCCACACATCCACCATATGTCTGCCAATGCAATATCAATGTCATCAAATATAGGTGGTGGGCCTTTTTTTATCACTAAATAGTCAACTGTACATTGCGGTATTTTTCATATTTTGCTACATTTCCCTTTAAATCTTCCTACGTCAACATTTCCCTTTTTTTCATGACATTCAAATTCTTGATCTGCCATTAATTGTATTTTTCCTTGTGGCTTTTGTATTTTTGTTTCTTGTACTATCGGCCATTTACGGGTACGTTCACACTGAAATTCAGTTGCTTCTCTGTAGATTGTTGTAGATTGGAGAAACTGGCACCAATATGGGCAAAATGCCATTTTTTTGGGGGTACAGTTTCTAAAGACATTTATCGCTCTGCCCCTTTCTATAAAACATTTACCTCCCATTTTTATTACATCTAATCCCATTGCATTAGACAGTCCTGGACATGTCTTAAACCATTCATCATGAAATATTTTGCAACTAGAACTGTGTATAGGTATTGGTACAATATATAAAATTGGTCTTGCTTCAAAGCAAACTATGCAGTTTTCGCATTCCTCTTTTTCTGCTGCGTAATATACCTGTTTATACCAATTATTGTCTTCTGCCTTTTCCCATAATATATCTGAATTGCCTTTAAAAGTGATGTTATAATTGTCATCTACAATGTTTCTATTTTGTCTAGATATTTTTCCTCCTCAACTAGTGCTTGTTCATTTTGGATTAAATTAAAGTCACTGCTAGATTCATTTGAGGGCTGAATAGTAAATTCTCGGGAAGTCTGGTTGCTGTTGGTTAATGCTTGTGTTTGCGTTTGAAGGGAAGTCTGGTTGCTTTCTATGGGTTGAGCCTGGAGTTGCATTATTAGATACATTAAGCATAAGAGAATTTTTAGAAACATTGTCAGATTCGTTCTCTCCCTTCTCCTGTTCTTTTGACAGGAAGACTGGAGCTCCTTGTGTATCATTTTCTGTGCTAACGTTTGTTTGCACTTCTTCCTGCGTTTCAGGTTCCTCCTTGTCACTCTCTGCTGCACAGTCTGCCTGTCTGTTTTCCTCCCTTTCTGTCTTTTTCTTGGGAACTCTCGTGCAGTGGTTTAGATTATACCAAGTTGTGCTTCCCTCCACTTGAACAGCTGTCGGAGTTGCTCTCACCACTGTGTACGGTCCCTCTCTTCTCGGCTCATTCCATTTTCTCCGGAACACCTTCAGATATACTTGGTCACCCGGAACAACTGGACACGTTGTCTCCGTTTCTCTGGGCTCTTTTCTTTTTTCCTGTAAATAGATAGCTTTATGTATGGCAGTTAGTTTCTTCATATATGAACGAAGTTCCATTTGTAATTGCTCTAGAGGCGGTCCTTTGTAGGGACCTCTACAATATGGTGCCGGCATGGCCCGACCTGTAAGCATTTCATGCGGTGTTAAGTGCGTGGTTCGGTTAGTTTGCATGCGATAGCTCATTAGTGCTAGAGGTAACGCATCAATCCAATTAAGTTTAGTACTTTCACATATTTTGTTTATTTTGGACTTGATAATTCCATTCATTTTCTCTACTTGTCCTTGACTTTGAGGATGGTAAATGCAACCTAGTCTTTGTTTTATTCTTAATTGTTGCAACACTTGTTTTACAGTTTTTTATTTTTTTTTGTATGAATGCCGAACCATTATCTGAACTTATTTCTGATGGTATCCCAAATCTAGGAATTACTTCTCTTGTTAGAAATTTAATTACTGTCCCTGCTCCCAGATCTGCTGATGGTACTACCTCCACCCATTTGCTAAATCTGTCAACAATCACCAACATGTATCTTTTACCTTGTACTCGCTTTATCATGTCCACGTAGTCCATGACCAAATGCTTAAAAGGCCCTTCCGGTACTGGTATATGCCCTATTGGTGTCTAATACTGCTATTTCACATCCCGAAGTCTTTTTAGCCTGTAAATCTGCTGCATTGTTTCCTTTAATGACATAATCATTTCCTTTTTTATGTGCTTGACATTTGATTATTGCTAATCTTTTTAGTAGCATCATAGCAGAAATTAATTGCCCTATTTGTTCACCGTGTTGGATGGGAGTCCCATCACTTTTTTTTTTAAACCTCTTTGTTTCCACACTGCACCAAATAGGTGACATACTCTATGGGCATATGCTGAATCAGTGAAAATGTTAGCAGTTTGTCCTTGTGCTAACTGACATGCAGCTGTAAGGGCTTTCAATTCAGCTAATTGAGCAGAACAAGGTTGTACACAATGCTGTGATATCACTGGTACAAATTCTTTCTTGTCTCTCTTCACTACCGAATATCCTGTATGATTTCCTTCATGGTCTCTTAAGCTAGAACCATCTACAAAGTAAGTGACCTCTGCTTCAGAAATGGGTGTCGACTCAAGATCTGGTCGTAATCTGGTAAATGCCAATGACTCATTCACACAATCATGAGGATTTCTTCAAAAGCCAAAGGGATCAAGTCAGCTGGATTGACTGTATGACATCGCTTAATAGTTACGTCTGGATACGTAAGTAATGAGCAGTAGGCCAAAATTCGAGCCTGAGTTAGGACAAATTTTCCTTGCTCTAATAATTCCACAATTTTATGATGAGTGTAAATGGTTACTGGGTACCCCATAGTTATTGTGGATGCTTTTTCATAAGCATAATATACTACAGCCAGGCCCTGTTGGTAACATGTCGGGTATCCCTGTGCTACGTTATCCAGCTTTGTGCTGTAATAAGCTATAGGCTACTTTTTCCTCCCACTGCAAGTTTCCTGCATCAGTACAGCTGATGCATAACCATCAGCTCCATTAGCCAAATGCAATCAATCTTCCCAAGTATTCAACTTGAGGCTGACAATACTGTATTTTGTTTTTGGACACTTTGTGACCTCCTTCCGCTAATTTTGTTAAGACTTTGAGTCTCTATGACATTGTTCTAGTGTAGATCCAGAAACGAGCAAATCATCCATGTACTGTATTAGCGTACTGTCTATTACAAGATCTTCTAAATCTGCCTTTAGCACTTGATTGAATATGTGAGCCGAGTGTTTGAATCCCTGAGGAATTATTTTATAACTATATTGTTTACCTGCATAGGTAAACGCAAACGGGTATCTACTCTCTTCTGCTAATGGCACGCTAAAATAAGCTGAGCAGAGATCAATTACAGTAAAGTATTTGGCATCAGGAGGGACGTTCGTTAGTAACGTGTGGGTTTGGCACATCAGCTGGCAAATCTTCAACTATTTCATTGATTGCTCGTAAATCATGAACAAGATGCCATCGGTTTTTATCTGCTTTTAGTATAGGCATAATTGGAGTATTACAGTAACTAGACATTTCTATTAAAACTCCTGCCTTCACTAAACCTTCAATATTGTCTTTTATGCCTGCCTCAGCCTCTGGTCTCAAAGGATATTGTGCTTTTCTGGGCAGATGTGCGTCTGGTTTGAGTTGAACTCTTACTGGATTAGCTGATTTTATTAATCCTACATCTGTATCATGTTGTGACCACAATTCATTTGATACCTGACTCTCCATTTCACTAAACAAATCAGTCTCAGTGTTGTCTGGTAATTCAGATGTTGTGGTCATTTGTGTTAAATTCTTTTGGCTGATTACTACTTCCTGAGGAATTCCCAGCAAGCTGGTTGCACACACAATTTTGATGTAATTTTTGTCAGCTGAATGAAAAATCAACGGATGATCCGTTGATTCCCATTTGCTTTTTACTGCTTCTTTCATCATTGATCCTAAATCCTTTGTTTTCCAGTTTTTTCCTACATATATCGCAATATATGGGACAGAATCAGTCACAGTGAACCATTTTTCCACAAATTCACTGTTTGGAATATTTAAAGCTGCTCCTTGTTTACCTATTATGATATACTCGGAGACTGTCTCAACTTTTTGACCTTTTGTTTCTTCCTGCCATTTGTGTTCTATTTTTTTCATCTCTGTCTGGATCATAGATCATTGTACAATGAAATTCTGATTTTGTTAACTGCGCTTCAGGAATCTGTGCTTCAATAAACTTTCCCCACTTGTTTACTGTCTGTCTCACATCTTGTTCTATCTGTCCTATCCAATAGACATTTGCTTTTGGCTCTGCAACCACCATTTGTGTTTCTGTTCCTATTGCATCTATAAATATTCCTTCTGAAGAACACCAAATTTGTAACCCCAATTTGCATAACCCATTGTCTCTTCTTCAAACAGTCTTATCCATTTTCCAGCGCCCTCGTGAATGTCCGGGAGGCGTGTCAACAGCCCCTCGAGGTCCTGAGAAGCCCAAGGAACATATTGTCCCTGTGCACCTTTAATTAAAATTGGGAGCTGTACAGCCAGTGGTCTGAGTGTCCCCTTTTCTCTGCCTTGTTCCCATTTTCTTGTATCAAATATCTCCTCTTCAACATTCATTTCCTCATTGCTGTCGAACAGCTTACTTCTCCGTCTCTCCAACTCATTTACCTCTTGATTTTTTTTGCCTGATTCTCTAATTTTCTGTCCCATCTCTTGTTCCAACATTTCTACCTGTGCTTCAATTTCACGATCTTTTCTTTTTATTCTTTCTAACACTTCCTCATATCGTGTTTTGTCTTCCTGGTTTGATTTCCTCATTTCTAAGGCTATGCGCGCTTGTTTATAACAATCTATGGGTAAATACTTTTCACTTTCCTTTTTCTGTTCCCTGCTCTCTGTTTTTATAGCTGGTTCAATTTCAACTTGACCTTCCAACTCCATCTCTCCCATTACCTCTACCTTTCCCTTGGGAATTGGAAACTCTCCCTCTATAAGATATGGAGGTGATTGTGAAAACAACATTTCTTTTTTACATGTTTCTCTGTCTGCCTCCTTCAAAATCTTCCTGGCCTGTTTTATACCCTTTAAAGTGTTTTCCCCTTCTTTTTTAAACATAGCCAACACTTCTTGTTCTTTCTCTCTTTTAGTTTATCTTTTTTCTCTCTTTTTACTGATACCTTTAGTTTTGTAGTTTTTTATCAGAGTTTCCATTTCCTCATACAATGCCACATCAAACTTCCTTCCTTTGGCCATTTTGTCATTTTATTCTTTGTTCTCTTTTGCCATTTGTTTATCATGTCTTTACACAGAGGATATTTTAATCCTAATATCTCAACCAGAGTATCTTCCATATTTTCTCCTCCAATCTCTGTCTTATTTTTTACTCTATTTATTTTATATAAAATGTTATCACTACTTTTCCAATTAAAGTTATTCTTTATTTAATTACTTGCTTCTTTTAACCTAGTTTTTTTATTCTGTCAGATGCATATACACTTTCTATATGAATTTTTCAACCTTATTTTATGATCACACAATATGAATAAAATCTTTAACAATAATTATTTATTTATTTTTCAATTATCTATCGTCTCTTCTGCTTTATTTAGTGCGCACTTATTATTTTTAATGTACTTTATTTAATTTCCTATCTTAATCACCCCTTTTCCACAGCCTGCACTCAGAAAGTTTTCTGTTTCTCCCCCTCTCTCTCTCACCCAGACACCCAAAATAAGATCTTATAACACATCTGGATCCAATCTTTATAGACCCTATTTTCCTAAAAACATTCACACTGCTAAGTCCCTTTATTTTTGTTTATTTATTTAGGGCTCATTATTTCATACAGCATCTCTTTATTTATAGAGATTGTCTTTCATAAATTATACCTTTATATTAGGGCTTATCATTCATTCATCCCTCTTGATTGTGACAAGAGCTGCGGCCGTTCTCCACTTAGACAAAGGCACGCTTCTCTCCTCCAACCCAATCGGAATTTATTTGCTTTCTCATTCACTCTGTCTTTCACACCGACATGCATTCAGACACGGACACAGTTTCAAACATTCATCAAAACAAAACAAAACAAAACAAAGCTTTTCTCTCAAGTCACCTGCTCCAAAACTCTGGTTCTCTCACTGTAACCCCTCCTTTCTCTCTCTCTCAGTGAAAGAACAAGGCTCTGCCAGGAATTTTCTTCACCTACCTAAGCTGACCTCTGACCTTAATCAAAGCGGTATCCGTAGGTCTTGTGCACTCTCTATTTATATCTTATACCCTTCAGGCCCAGTCTAAATAAACACAGACCATTGCTAGCAATGTATTTCTGCTTACACCATCTAATTTCAGTTCATGTTATTTATCAAGGCCATAAACAGTAAACCAGATAATGCATGCAGTTATTTCTTCTGGAATAAAACTCCCTTTTTTGTTCTTTTCTTTAAATTTGGAAATTTGGAAGAGCAAAATTTAAGTGACCTTACCACTAGGAACAGATTTGGCAAACAACACAAAATTATAAGCAAAAATGCTTACCTGATTAATCAGTGGCCACTGTTTTGTGCTGCTCGCCAAAATCTGCTCAAAGCGGCCATCCACTCTGTTGCCCTTTTCCAAGTCCCATCTGGGGTGCCAAATGTAGTGTCGTCCGCCGCTGCTCAAAGAATCAAACGCAGACTTGGAGTTTTGATGCCAGAAGAATACATTTTATTCAACAGGAATAAAACCGAAGCCCTCTGCAGAAAAGCTTCCTGAATGTCTTTCGGCTCTGGTATTTATACAAGGCGGGTTCCTTGTATACATTAAGCCATATGTATACAATTCTACATTTCACTTGCGTATGTAATTCTATCTCTCCCTTGGGAGAGAAGACCATCTAGACTTTATGGTAAGGGGAAAAAGCCCCCTCCTCATTTCTTCCAGATGTGTCTCTGTGTGTACAACTCTGCCACGTAGGCATTTTTGCACAGAGGCCTTAGAATATAATGGAAGATTAAATCGATATATTAATGGCTAGATTCACCTGGATTATGCTTGATTAATTCAAATTCTTAACAATAAAAATCTTCTACACATGCTGATGCTACAGCCCCCTTAATTTAGTCACTGTATTGAATAAATACAGAGGGTTAAGTTTGTTTTCTTCTAGAAGAGACAAAAAGTAATCAGATCTAGCAGTTTTTAATGCTTTTTTTGTGGGAGAAGGTACTTTCCTGCCAAGCAATACGAAATACCTCTAGTTTTGTTTTCCTCCAGCTGCGCTCCATTTTCCGGGCTGCTCTCTTTAGGGCACGAGTATGCTCATTATACCACGGTGTTGGACTCTTTTCCTAAATCTCCCTTAAGCGTAAAGGAGCAACCGTATCTAAAGTGCTGGAAAAGAGAGAGTCTATAGTTTCTGATACATCATCAAGTTGTTCTGAGCTACTGGATATGCTGAGGAATTGAGATAAATCAGGAAGATTACTTACAAAGCAGTTTTTTGTGGTAGAAGTGATGGTTCTACCATATTTATAACAAGGAGTTGAATTTACAGTTTTAGCTATATGGAATTTACACAAGACTAGATAATTATCTGAGATGTCATCGCTTTGCAGCAGAATTTCAACACCGTTATCATCAATTCCATGTGACGGTATTAAATCTAGAGTATGTTTTCGACAACGAGTAGGTCCTGACATGAGTTGTTTAACCCCAATAGAGTTCAGAATGTCTATAAATGCTGATCCCAATGCATCTTTTTCATTATCAACATGTATATTAAAATAACCAACAATTAATTTAATTTTTTAATTTGCTAACAAGCATTTACCAATACTTAAAGTACTTTTTCTAAACTCTTAATACAGCAACACACCTACATCACACAATTAGCCAAATAGTACATTTTCTGGTCAAAACCACATTTTATTAAATAAATACAAACTCTACATTTCAAAATGCTTGAATACCTTTTTCTACATACACTAACTCTATCAAAACACAGCAAACCTAATTCAAAATCGAATAATTCGGTCAAAACATTAGCAATAGTTTCTATCCAACAGAAACATATAGTCAATCATAGCACAGTGACTGTCAAAGTATTAACGGCTGATGGCTTTACAAAAACTGCATTACTTGTCATGTTTCACTTCTACCTGCATATAATAGACAATATAAAAATCCATAGTTTTTTGTAATTTAGCTTTCAGTTTACCTTCAACTGAAACCCATTTTACATTTTTAACTCCCTTGGGTTGAAGCTGGTGCGGTCTGTCTCGTATTTTCTTTATGACCGTGAAAAGAACTAAAAATAGTCAGTTTTGATCATACAGATAAGAATAAGGTATCGTTTGAAACTGCAAAGGGTCTACTTTTATTTGTGTATAGTCATAATAACAACAACACAATGTGCTTTTGTAAAATAAAGAAAATAAACAGGGTGCGTTCTCTGCCGCCTCTGTCACCTCTCTTCACAGACACGTAAATAAAACAACATGAATCTCCGCAAATACTTGCCTCAAAGACATGAGAAATATATGTATAGAAAGCTTTTTTTTAAGTTAGTCAACTTTATTTTGGTAGTGCTTTTATACAACACTAACTGGGGCCCAGGTCAGGAAGCAGACAGACTGGCTAAACTCTGCTAGCCGCCTCACGTAACAGAAGTCAGTTAACTCTCAGGACGTAGAAACTTTTTCACCTAGATATCACACTACAGAGACTGTGTCTGTTCCCTGAACTAGAAAATTCAGAAAACATCCAAACCAAAGTAATAGTAACAATTTAATTGATGTTCAACAGATAAAAAAACGATATAATACAGATAAACGCATGATAAAGCTTGGCTTATTGAATATTAGATCCCTTTCTTCAAAAGCACTTTTTGTAAATGATATGTTCACTGACCATCAACTAGATGTGCTTTGTCTGACAGAAACCTGGCTAAAACAAGATGATTACATTACTTTAAACGAGTCTACACCACAAGATTACTGTTACAAACATGAACCGCGTCCAAAAGGTAAAGGGGGAGGTGTTGCTACAATTTATAGCAATATTTTCAGTATCTCTCAGAGGTCGGGTTTCAAGTATAATTCATTCGAAGTAATGGTGCTTCATATAACGTTATCCAAAGAAACAAGTATTAATGATAAATCCCCTGTGATGTTTGTACTGGCTACTGTATACAGGCCACCAGGGCACCATACAGACTTTATTAAAGAATTTTCTGATCTTCAATCGGAGTTAGTGCTGACTGCAGATAAAGTCCTAATTGTTGGTGATTTTAATATCTACGTTGATAATGAAAAAGATTCGTTGGGATCAGCATTTATAGACATTATAAACTCTATTGGTGTTCAACAACATGTGTCAGGACCTACTCATTGTCGAAATCATACTCTAGATTTAATATTGTCACATGGAATTGATGTCAGTGGCGTTGAAATTTGGCAGCAGAGCGATGATATCTCAGATCATTATCTAGTCTCCTGTATATTCCATATAGCTAAAGCTGTAAAGCCAACTCCTTGTTACAAATATGGTAGAACCATTACCTCTACCACAAAAGACTGCTTTATAAATAATCTTCCTGACTTATCTCAGTTCCTCAGCATATCCAATAGCTCAGAACAACTTGATGATGTAACGGGAACTATGGACTCTCTCTTTTCTAGCACTTTAGATGCGGTTGCTCCTTTACACTTAAGGAAGATTAAGTATAAGAGTCCAACACCGTGGTATAATGAGCACACTCACTCCCTAAAGAGAGCAGCCCGGAAAATGGAGCGCAGCTGGAGGAAAACTAAATTAGAGGTATTTCGTTTAGCTTGGCAGGAAAGTACCATATCCTACAGAAAAGCATTAAAAACTGCTAGATCTGATTACTTTTTGTCTCTTCTAGAAGAAAACAAACTTAACCCTCTGTATTTATTCAATACAGTGACTAAATTAACGAAAAATAAAGCATCAACAGGTGTTGGCATTTCCCAAGAGCATAGCAGTAATGACTTTATGAACTACTTCACTTCCAAAATCGATACTATCAGAGATAAAATTGTATCCTTGCAGCCGTCAGCTACAGTATCACATCAGATAGTGCACTATAGATCCCCTGAGGAACAATTCCACTCATTCTCTACTGTAGGAGAGGAAGAATTGTATAAACTTGTTAAATCATCTAAACCAACAACATGTATGTTAGACCCGATTCCATCTAAACTACTAAAAGAGCTGCTCCCAGAAGTCATAGATCCTCTTTTGGCTATTATTAATTCATCATTGTCATCAGGATATGTCCCCAAAACCTTCAAATTGGCTGTTATTAAGCCTGTCATTAAAAAAAAACACAACTTGACCCCAAAGATCTAGTTAATTACAGACAGATCTCAAATCTCCCTTTTCTGTCAAAGATACTAGAAAAGGTAGTATCCTCACAATTATATTCCTTCCTAGAGAAAAATTCCAGTCAGGATTTAGATCGTATCATAGTACTGAGACTGCTCTCATTAGAGTTACAAATGACCTGCTTCTATCATCTGATCGTGGTTGTATCTCTTTATTAGTTCTACTGGATCTTAGCGCTGCGTTCGACACTATCGACCACAACATTCTTTTGAATAGACTACAAAACTTTGTCGGCATTAGTGGAAGTGCCTTAGCATGGTTCAAATCGTACTTATCTGACCGCCATCAGTTCATAGCAGTGAATGAAGAGGTATCATATCGATCACAAGTGCAGTATGGAGTACCTCAAGGCTCAGTACTAGGGCCGTTACTTTTCACGCTTTACATGTTACCCTTGGGAGATATTATCAGGAGACATGGTGTTAGCTTTCACTGTTATGCTGATGATACTCAGCTCTATATTTCTTCGCGGCCTGGTGAAACACACCAAATTGAGAAACTAATGGAATGCATAGTCGATATAAAAAACTGGATGACGAGTAATTTTTTACTGCTAAATTCTGAAAAACAGAGGTGTTAATTATCGGACCTAAAAACCCCACATGTAAAAATCTACAACATTATCTAACACTTGATGCTGCTCTGTCAATTCTTCTTCATCAGTCAGGAACCTAGGTGTGCTGTTTGATAGCAATCTTTCATTTGAAAGCCATGTTTCTAGCATCTGTAAAACTGCATTTTTCATCTCAAAAGCATATCTAAATTGCGACCTATGCTCTCAACATCAAATGCAGAAATGTTAATTCATGCGTTTATGACCTCAAGGTTAGACTTTTGTAATGCTTTATTGGGTGGTTGTTCTGCACGTTTGATCAACAAACTACAGTTGGTCCAAAATGCAGCAGCTAGAGTCCTTACTAGAACCAGGAAATATGACCATATTAGCCCGGTTCTGTCAACACTGCACTGGCTCCCTATCAAACATCGGATAGATTTTAAAATCTTGTTAATTACTTATAAAGCCCTGAATGGTTTAGCTCCTCAGTACTTGAGCGAGCTCTTATCACATTATAGTCCTCCACGTCCGCTGCGTTCTCAATATCCGGCCGTTTGATAATACCTAGAATATCAAAATCGACTTCGGGCGGCAGATCCTTTTCCTATTTAGCACCCAAACTCTGGAACAATCTACCTAACACTGTTCGGGAGGCAGACACACTCTGTCAGTTTAAATCTAGATTAAAGACCCATCTCTTTAGCCTGGCTTACACATAACACACTAATACGCTTCTATTATTCAAATCCGTTAAAGGATTGTTAGGCTGCATTAATTAGATGAACCGGAACCGGGAACACTCCCCATAACACACGATGTACTCGTTACATCGTAAGTAGAATGGCATCTACGCTAATATTTGTCTGTTTCTTTCCTATTCTGTTTCTCAGTCCGTATCCGATCAGATGGTGGATCAGCACCAAGAGATGATGTCTACAGCCCTGATCGTCAGCGGAGACCAGGACACCCAGATGACCCCCAGAGACATATCCCCAGTGAAGACCTCGATTAAAATACAATAAAACTAAAAATATAACAAAACAACTAAAATATAATAAAATACCTAACTACATAATACTACTATTGTTAGAAATTGCAACAAAATTAAAATAGAAATATAAACTTTTGAACTGCGGGTTTCGTCTGCCTGAGCCTGGTTTCTCCCAAGGTTTTTTTTTCTCCATTCTGTCTCGGAGGGAGTTTTGGTTCCTTGCCGCTGTCGCCTCTGGCTTGCTCAGTTGGGGACACTTAATTTCTAGCGATTATCGTCGATTTGATTGCACAGATAATATTTAAACTAAACTGAGCTAGACAATGACATCTCTGAATTCAATAATGAAATGCCTTTAACTGAAAATTGAGTGTTTAATCTTATCATTATACATTACTGACACTCTATCCTGTGTTTTGACACAATCTGTATTGTTAAAAGCGTTATATAAATAAAGGTGACTTGACTTGACAACAGAGATTCTTTCAAATCAGTTTTACAGGGACAAACAGGAAAATGATTCAACGATGCAAACAGAGCTCAGTTCTGCTGTGAAGCAGCTCTAAAAAGACAGTAATGTACTTGATCAGCTGAGTTAACTGACTATAAAGTTAATCAAATATGAAATTAATTTATATTAGCTATAAAGCAGCTCTGCAGATACAGTGATGTGGGTGAGAAAGTTGTTAGATAAACTAAAACATCATTTGGGTGCTCTTATTGAAATGTATTACATCACTGATGGTCAAACCGGTTTGCTGAGTACAGTTTGTCACATATTTGGCATAGTCCGGTTTTTCCTGGCCCAGCCTCTCTCTCATTTCAAAACATGTCTAATTTCTTGCTTGATTTATTTATTATTTTTTGGTGCTATTGCTGCTGTTTGTATGCAAGAACTAGTAAAATACCTAAATGCAGTATAAGGCACTTTATACATATTAAAGCATCTATTTTATTAAAAGGCTGTTTATTTCTGCATTAGAGCACACATACAACATTTAAAATGTGATTTATTTATTTATTTATTTTTTTTCACAGTTTTTTTTTTAATTTATTTTATTTTTTTTCAGGGTTGTTAATACTTAGTAAGAATTAGCTCTGGTTTTGTTGGATTTAGATAATGGAATAAAATAAATTAAAGCATCTACCAAATGCATGCAAATCACAAAGAAATCACAAATGTGCAGATAAAAGAGCAAATGAAAAGAGCATATTTATATAAATATCAAAAGAAAATCAGGTCCATCAACAACATGTTGTCAAGCGTGTGATGTGAAAGTGTATAGAGTGGTGGAATGTGGTTTGGTCTCTTATTTAATTGCTGTGGAAGAAACTCATGCCAAAGAATATCATGATGATAAGCAAGACAACAAGAATTTCAGTAATAACTCTTTTAATGATTAAAAAATCAATTAAATAAAATAAATAAATAATAATAAACAATAAATAAATAAAAACACAAACATAGTTATTTTCATGACAGGAAAAACATTATTATCCTTGCATGTCTACAAAACCACTAAAACAATCAGTCCAGTCATTAACATCACTTACATACATTTGCTGGAGAATCAGAAACTCAATGAAGATCTGTAAACAAAAATGACCTATTCTCAATAACAATAACTAGGAATTTTGTTCATTTATGTTTGTTCAAAATATTATTAACTTATACTTAAGTTATTAATTTCAAGTTGACTTTATTTGTATAAAGTGTATTTTATTTCACCCTTTCAGTAATAGATTTTTGGCATATGTAGATGTTTTGTAATATGTGCCTTGCTTGAAGACGATCAACCTGCCTTTGGTTTGTTGCTATACTTACAGAATGTGAGTTTTAGATCACATGATTTAGTAGAGAAAAAGTGTTATTTTAATTTAAATTAAATGACGTACAATTACACATTTTTACCACATTTTCTTTTCTTTTAGTAGAGAAAAGATATTTGAGCTTGTGTGGATACATTGTTTGTACAAATTTTTGATTGTTTCTCAGTGTTTTTGAAAATGTTATGAAAAGACATTTGAAATATGGCAAAAAAAAAAAAAAAAAAAAATCAGGTTTTCGTTGTTCCAGTTCAGCACATCTGATGTTGCATCTTGCAGTAGTTACTTAAGCAGCTATTTATATTACTTTTCGCATTGTGATTGACAGTTTTCTATGAACACCCTTACCTTTCCCTGAAAGCTGATTTCCAAAGAATGTTCTAACTTATGAAACTTGTGACTTATGTTTTCAATAATTCAACAGTCTCTTGTTATAACGTAAGTTTACCTTATTTGCACTGAATGTTCATTTAGTGTTTAGGATATTAAACTGCACCTCAGCTATAAAGATGTGTCTTAACATAACCAGGCATATCATCCTATCAATAAGAAGGACCTCTTAGTTTCTCCAGAAGGACACTGAAATGTAAAGTTAAAATGACACTGGAGAAAAATAAATAAAAAAATAAATCACATACATACAGGCTCTGTTTGTTGGAAGATTTTCAGCTTTGCAACAGTTCGGAGCAGACAGGGCAATGTATTTGAGCCCTTACAGAAGAATGAAGCTTTTGACCACATTTGACAGACAATTTTACTGTCTGTAAGCCGACCCAGAAGGCTAATTCCCATGTGTAGAAGTTGGTAACTACTCCTTTATCACAGGTTGGTGGAGGGAGAGAGAGAGGGACATGTTCTACTTTGCTCGTATTATACAGCCTACAAACATAGCCGCAGGTGCTCTACGAATGTGCATTTCTCAGGGTCAATGGTTTGTTGTGGTATATCCGCTGTGACAGTAATGCAGCGTTTCCCAATCCCAGTCCTCGCAGTATCCCAGTATCGGTAAGCCACCCCACCCCCCTTTTAGGTCAAGGTCAAGTTTATTTATATAGCACCTTAAAAGCAACAAGAGCTAAGCGTTCTCACAGGAGAATAGAAATGGAGATGATCTGAAATGTAAATTTGGGCAAGACCATGAAGTGCTTTAAAAACTAAAACCTTGAACTCTGAAGGGCCTTCAAAAGGGCCAACTTTTAGACGTTTTAGTTAACGTTGCTCACTTGGACAAACAAACGGGGTTGCTGACTGTCTTACAATGACATCTGTCAGTGTGAAAACCTTGTCCCAAGATGTTTTTGATCAACTTTGGACACAGAGGGACCACCATTCAAGTGAGACTTAAATATACTCCATGAAGGGATATATAAAATATTTTAAAATAAATATGTAAAAATACAGATCACAATGCAAACGGGAGACGCCTCATGTTATGGTCGTTACGACTGCAATGAGAACATCCAGGATCAAGACTGTTCATGTACCACAGTGTAAAATTAAATGAATTTACATTTAACTAGTTTAATATGGAGAGGCACTGAAATGTAGACCTTCGTTTGAGTGTTTTAGACCTATACTGTACATGACGTGAGAATAATTAGCGGTTTAGGTTTGTATGTTAGCATGGCCTCATTAACATTAACGTTAGCTAGTTTTAGCCAGAGATATCTTGCTGAAGCACAAGATAACATTAACATTCTGCTTGAGCAGATAAAAATTGTAACTTAATTAGTGATAACCAGAAAATTAACGTTTTCGTCTTCATTGGGGTTGAGGTTTAACCCTGTAAGACCCACTGTTGTAATATTACAACATCAGTTTTACCTTGACTAAATAAAACTGCTCATGTTTTTTTTTTTTACCACAAAGACCACATTTACATAACTAATCGGTCCAATTTTTTTGCCTTGCAATGCTATTGGATGCTATATTTTAAAAATAGGCCAGTTTACCTGGCTATAAACTCACACAACCTGCAAACTTCCCATGAAGCACATCATTTTGTTTTACTGGACTGGACAAGACAGCAACGTAATGACATCATATCATTAAAAAAGACACCTGACCAGAGGTGGGTAGTAACGAGTTACATTTACTTCGTTACATTTACTTGAGCAAATTTTTTTGGGTAACTAATATTTTTAGAGTATATTTAAAAATGGGTACTTTTACTCTTACTCAAGTACATTTTTAGTAAAAAAACGGTACTTTTACTTCGTTACTGTGGACGATGCTCCTCTCGTTACTTTATCTTAATGCAATACAAGTTATTTTTTAAAAACGCTCCTACAATTAGGTTCAATAATTAAACTTTAATGTCAATGAGGTTCATTTCATTGCCATTAAAGTCTTCATGTATATGGCCTGTACTGCAGTTATACTGTATTAATTTGTGCAACGTGTGCTGTGGTTACAGTAGACTTGGCAAGTGTCTTTTTATTTATTTATTTTTTATTTGTCGACTCATCCAGTTTAGCTGTGAGTATAATGTATAATATCCTCATATATCTTAAGTTATAATTTTAGAGAGATGTAAAAAGACGGATATCTTATTCAACCCGCTGAGATGAGAGGAAACGCCGCTTCAGTATCTGTAGCGCACGCGGGTCAGTGCACAGAACTGAAGTCTGATAGAAGACAAAACAACTGCTTTAATGCTGTTTTTACTACACTTTTACTATAATAAAACAAATTACAATTACATTATAAAATCTCAAAATCTAATCCAATAAAATATCAACATCTCAATCCAACTATAGTGACAACCCTGTGTATATGTGTATTTAATTCTGCTATGGCTCAGCTATTTGTTATAAGCAGTTCTGTAGAAATCAGTCATGTCATTGTCCAGTTCAGTTCAGTTCTCATTCCAATAGCATCAGTACATCATTTACAATAATGGAATAAACAAAATTGCATTTAATATTCTGTTTATTTGTTTGTTTGTTTCTAGGAGAGCATCAACCCCTAATTGACGTGGAAAAAAATCATTGAAAAGTGTTCAGCGTACAGTGTACCAGAGGAAGCATCAGGAAAGAGGAGAAGAGAGAAAGTGAAAAGGCACTCAACAGATGTTGGTCAGACTTTATTTTTGCAAATGCATTAAAGGTCACTCACATTCTAGTTAGCCACAAATGTAAACCTGATTTTAGATAGTATTTAAATGAGATTAATAACTCCAGCTACTTGTAGGCCTACAGTTCTGTATATTTCACACTAAATTGTGATGCAGCCTGAATCATAATCATGTTCATTTGTTGGCCAGAGGAGAACTGATCCCTAAACTAAACTTTCTCCCAAGGGTTTTTTTTTTCTTTCTCCATGTCACCTGACAGAGTTTGGGTTCCTTGCCGCTGTCGACTTTTGGCGTGCTTATTTGGGGACACATAATATTCAGCAATATTATTGAACTGACTCCACTGAGAGTATTGGATAAGGACTGAACTGAGATAGATGATGACACCACTGTTTTCTGCACAACTGCTATGTAGATGCATTGAAATTATTTTAGATTTGATGATTTTTAACACTGATCAGTCAACATTGATTTCAACTGAACTTTTTATTGTTTAGAGCTGCTTCACAGCAGAAGTGAATTCTGTTTGCATCATTATTTTTCTTTTTATCACTGTAAAGTAATTAAAATATAACTGACGATATTTAGTACTGGATATACACAAAAATAGAATAAATCAGGATTTATTTTTTCACAGCACTGTACACCAGCATTTATGTTTAGTGTGACATTAATGTGTGAAAATTGAATTTTTTTTAGTGTGTGATTGCTATTTTCAGGAAAATGCACTGGTAACAACTAAAATAAAGAAGACCAAAAATATAATTCAACAGAAGATGATGGCTGTGCTGAAACAAGCACTCAAATAATGGTGAGCAGTAATCTACTTTATTTAATTGATCTTTTATTAACTATTATCTTTATAGTTTATAATACATAATAACTGATATTGTATTTCAGGAACTAAGACCTGTGGGAGTGCTGGAGAAATCAAGTGTATAAGTCCTCTGTCGTCTCAGCCATGGAAGAGATCTTCAGACATGAAGAGATTGAGTCAAAGAGCTAAAAGAAAATGTACAATATTAGTGCCAATTCAGCATGAAAACAGAGAGAGATCTGAGGGAGTGGAAAGGTAATGAAATCTAGTTATCAGCAATTATTCTCAATGCTAAACATCAGCTCTGAACAGTTTGCTTGAGGACTCTTTGATTCTCTCTGATTGACTGGAAGGTGTGCATTAAAACAATGAATGCAGATAATTATAATCAGTTCAATCACCATTCTAAATTAATGTGCGGCTTTTACTGTAGCACACACATACAGTCAGAACACTAGATCTAAAGACCTGTAACCAAACAAACTAATGAAAATGAACTTAGTTTTACGCTTCCAGTCAAATTGTACTCCACAAACATTAAAGGGTTAGTTCACCCAAAAATGAAAATTCTGTCATTAATTACTCACCCTCATGTCGTTCCAAACTCATACTACATTTATTCATCTTTAAAACACAAATTAAGATATTTTTGATGAAATCTGAGAACTTTCTGACCCCTCTCTATAGACAGCAACACAACTTACTCATTTAAGTTCCAGAACAGTAGGAAAGACATTGTGAAAGTAATCCATGTGACTCCAGTGGTTTAACCTCAGTTTTGTCTTCTGTCGCATGAACACAACACTCATGCGTTGTGATGCTCTTGTGAATGCACATTACAGATCAATATTTTTTGTAAATAAGTGGTAAAGTAGTTCGTTTTTTTTTTTTGGACGCAAACACTCGCGTCGCTTCATAAAATTGATTTAAAACAACTGGAGTCACATGAATTACTTTAACGATGTCTTTCCTACCTTTCTGGAACTTGAATGTGTAAGTTGCATTGCTGTCTATGTAGGGTCAGAAAGCTCTCTGTTTCTTTAAAAATATGTTTGTTTGTGTTCCAAAGAGGAATGAAGGTCTTACGGGTGGGAAACCACACAAGGGTGACTAATTAATGACAGAATTTTAATTTTTGGGTTAGCTATCTCTTTAAGAGTAGCTTTAACTTAACTTTTGAACCTAGCTGTAACAGGTGTGTATTACACAATTGTAATCGACTTCAATGGAGGCAACCCGTTTCATGTCGGGTGGTTCTTTGCCTCCACCTCATGCATTAAAATCATGTAATGCACACCTAGCCATGGATTAGCCCCTATGTGTGAAGAGGGTTATAGGTTACACACAGTATTAAATGAAGGGGGCACAATAACTGTGGAACACATATATTCTATATACTGTATTCTAATAGTATATTTACATATATTTGTAAATTATATATTTCTTCAATTATTATTATTATTATTATTTTAAATTTAAGGTTAGAATTTTGAATGAAAAACCAAAATGATAAAGAGGGCAAATAATTTCGGTGGACTCTGTACAGTATTTAAACATGATTGTGTCCATGCTTTTTCCCAGAAATGCGTGTTATTGTGCAAGGGGTAGCTGCATGGACTATCAGTGGAGGGACAGAAACCTCTGAGATTTCACTATAAAGATCTTCATTTGTGTTCTGAAGATGAACGAAAGACTTGCTGGTTTGGAACGATATGAGGGTGAGTTATTGATGACAGAATTTAAATTTTTGGGTGAACCAACCTTTTAACTTCTGTTACCTGGCGTGTTCAAAGACATTGTTAATGCTGACCAATATGCCATAAGAAATTAATTGGGAGTAGAATGAATACTTTTCACAAACACTTGGTGACATCACAATTCAAGATTTATTTTAGCATACTAAATATGGTGAAAAGTGTAACTGAAACTTGAGAATTTCTGAGTTTTTGTTTGTTTGTTTCTCCAGACTACATCAAAAATAGTGTTTCCACATCTGAGATGAAGGCAGTCATAAGAACCAAGCGGAACGATGAGGATAAGCTCACCAAAAAATGAAACCTGTCTGAATAATGAGGGAAGAAATGTGCATGATTGCGTGATTTGTAAATAAACACTAAATACATTTAGTGTAACTCAGCCTGTTATTTTAAGTTTAAAGAAAAGTAAAATAATTTGTTGCATTGCTGTTTGAGACATTCACTGTTGTTTTGTACCTTAATTTATTATATTGCAGTTGTGTGCAAATAAAACTTGTTATTCTGAATATTCTTGTTGCATTTCAGTGTTATTGTACAGCATTTTACTAGTATTGCACTTCGATTTTATTGAATTTTACTTCAGTTGTATTATATATTGCAGTACTACTGCAGATTTATTGCAGTATAATTGCAGTAATACTGCGGTTCTATTGCAGTTGTTTGTTAGTAATACTACAGCTCTACTGCAGTAGTATTGCAGTTGTTTTTCAATAGTACATCAGATGTATTGCAGTAAAACGGCAATAATGCCGTTTTTTCGTGTCCAAAAAACTGCATTTTTCTACATGTAACAAACTGCAGTATTAATTTTTTAAAAACTGCAGTAATTTTTTGTAAGGGCGTGGCTTTGGATCAACAGTCAGTTGAAAGCAAAGACTATTGTTTGCTAGCTATGAAGATCTTTATTAGATGAACACCGCGTGTGCTGTCAGTTCCACAGGTATAGATTCGATTACAGTACACAATACCACTATGACATTACAGTTTGTTGTACATGTACCTTACACATTTAATACAATGTATAATTTATTCATTAAATAAGCTGTCACAGATGAACACCCGCCAAACCCGCGTTAGTTCCAGGAGGAATGCCTTTGCCTAGACACAATTAATATTGATATTTTCACAATATTTACGCTTGCAGAAATAAAGGCTAGATTTGTTTACATTTTGCAGAACAGACGGAAGAAGTGCATTTGTTTCGTTATGTTCAGATGTTCTGTAGCGGTCATGTGAGGAGTTTTCACTCTTCTCCGTGTCAGAGATTATATACATATACATTTATAATACATCATTTTATTTAATTCAGTGATGCAAATCAGAATTTTTATCAGCTGTTACTCCAGTTTTCAGAGTCGTATGATCCTTCGGAAATCATTAAAATATATTGATTTATTACCAGTGTTGTTGAAAAAAAACTGAATATGGTGGTTAGGTATGTTTTGAAGCTGGGATGCTAAATCAATTTAAAATAATTTTAAAAGTTTTTAAATTCCTTGTTTTTATTGTTGTAATTTTTTATGATTACTTTAATTCCTTTTATGTGAAGCACTTTGAGTTACCATTGTGTATGAAATGTGCTAAATAAATAAACTTACCTTGCCTTGCCTTACATTCAAGTAAGTCATTACTTGTACGTTATTACCAGTAAGTAAAATGCCTAAAATATATATACACTGAACAAAATCATAAACGCAACACTTTTGTTTTTGCCCCCATTTTTCATGAGCTGAACTCAAAGATCTAAGACTTTTTCTATGTACACAAATAGCCTATTTCTCTCAAATATTGTTCACAAGTCTGTCTAAATCTGTGTTAGTGAGCACTTCTCCTTTGCAGAGATAATCCATCCACCTCACAGGTGTGGCATATCAAGATGCTGATTAGACAGCATGATTACTGCACAGGTGTGCCTTAGGCTGGCCACAATAAAAGGCCACTTTAAAATGTGCAGTTTTACTGTATTGGGGGGGTCCAGGGGGGTCTGAAAACAAGTCAGTATCTGGTGTGACCACCATTTGCCTCACGCAGTGCAACACATCTCCTTCGCATACAGTTGATCAGGTTGTTGATTGTGGCCTGTGGAATGTTGGTCCACTCCTCTTCAATGGCTGTGCGAAGTTGCTGGATATTGGCAGAACTGGAACACGCTGTCGTATACGCCGATCCAGAGCATCCCAAACATGCTCGATGGGTGACGTGTCCGGTGAGTATGCTGGCCATTCAAGAAATGGGATGTTTTCAGCTTCCAGGAATTGTGTACAGATCTTTGCAACATGGGGCCGTAGTCAGGTCGAGACCCCATTGAGGACAACAAGCATGCAGATGAGCTTCCTTGAGACGGTTTCTGACAGTTTGTGCAGAAATTCTTTGGTTATGCGAACCAATTGTTGCAGCAGCTGTCCGGGTGGCTGGTCTCAGACCATCTTGGAGGTGAAGATGCTGGATGTGGAGGTCCTGGGCTGGTGTGGTTACACATGGTCTGCGGTTGTGAGGCCGGTTGGATGTACTGCCAAATTCTCTGAAACGCCTTTGGAGACGGCTTATGGTAGAGAAATGAACATTCAATTCACGTTCAATTCACATTCAACAGCTCTGGTGGACATTCCTGCAGTCAGCATGCCAATTGCACGCTCCCTCAAAACTTGCGACATCTGTGGCATTGTGCTGTGTGATAAAACTGCACATTTTAGAGTGGCCTTTTATTGTGGCCAGCCTAAGGCACACCTGTGCAATAATCATGCTGTCTAATTAGCATCTTGATACGCCACACCTGTGAAGCGGATGGGGTATCTCGGCAAAGGAGAAGTGCTCACTAACACAGATTTAGACAGATTTTTGAACAATATTTGAGAGAAATAGGCCTTTTGTGTATGAGGCACTGTATACGTATTGCTAAACACAAAGTTTATTTAGTGACAGCCCACTCAAAACTGAACCCGCTGTCTTCTGCAGGGTCCTTTCTGCTTGCTCTGGATTGACATTCCTCCCCCTCTTGCAGGATTGGGATTTGACTGGCCCTTCTCTGCTAAACTGAATTTACAGCATTATTACTCCAGCCTTCAGTGCCACATGATCCTTCAGAAATCATTATAATATGCTGATTTGCTGCTCAACAAACATTTCTGATTATTAAGTAATATAAAAGAGGTGTGTGAACTTGCAAGTAAGATGTCAGATGCTGTAATATCCTCTGGTCCCCTCCCTGCAGATAGCATAGCAGACTGTCGTCACTCAATGGCTGGATGTCTAAGTGGTGCCTGCAGAATAACATAGGTTTCATAGACAATTGGACGAGTTTTTGGGGCAGACCTGACCTGTTGAAAAGAGATGGTCTTCATCCCTCCTGGGGTGATGCCGCTCTTCTCTCTAGAAATATGGCACATAGTCTTAGATTTCGTACTTGACTAAATGGGGCCCAGGTCAGGAAACAGACAGACTGGCTAAACCGACCGTCTGCTAGCTGCCTCACATCACAGAAATCAGTTAATTTTCAGCACATAGAGACTCTTTCACCTAGATATCAGACTATAGAGACTGTCTGTATTCCCCCGAACTAGAAAATGCAAATAAATAAATAAATAAATAAATGTCCAAACCCACTTAAGAGTAACAATTTAATTGATGTTCAACAAATAAAAACTGTATATAATACAGAGAAACAAATGATAAAGCTTAGCTTAGCTGAATATCAGGTTCCTTTCTACGAAAGCGCTTTTTGTAAATTATATGATCACTGATCATAACCTAGATGTGCTCTGTTTAACAGAAACATGGCTAAAATCAGATGATTACATTATTCTAAACAAGTCTGGCCCCCAAGATTACTGTTATAAACATGAGCCACGTCCAAAAGGGCAAGGGGGAGGTGTTGCTACCTAGGTCTTGTGTAAACTCCATATAGCTAAAACTGTAAATTCTATTCCTTGTTACAAGTATGGTAGAAACACTTCTACCACAAAAGACTGCTTTGTAAGTAATATTTCTGATTTATCTCAGTTCCTCAGCATATCCAATAGCTTAGAAAAACTTGATGATGTAACAGAAACTATAAACTCTCTTTTCTAGCATTTTAGATACCGTTGCTCCTTTATGCTTAAGGAAGATTAAGGAAGAGAGTCCAACACCGTGGTATAATGAGCACACTCGTGCCCTAAAGAGAGCAGCCCTGAAAATGGAGCGCAGCTGGAGGAAAACAAAACTAGATGTATTTCGTATTGCATGGCGGGAAAGTACCCTATCCTACAGAAAAGCATTAAAAACTGCTAGATCTGATTACGTTTCATCTCTTTTAGAAGAAAACAGGTATTTATTCAATTCAGTGGCTAAAGTAACGAAAAATAAAGCATCAACATGTTGCCATTTCCCAACAGCACAGCATTGATGACTTTATGAACTACTTTAATTCCAAGATCGATACTATTAGAGATAACATTGTAACCATTCAGCCGTCAGCTACAGTATCACATCAGATAGTGCACTATAGATCCCCTGAGGAACAATTCCTCTCATTCTCTACTATAGGAGAGGAAGAATTATATAAACTTGTTAAATCATCTAAACCAACAACATGTATGTTAGACCCTATTCAATTTAAGCTACTAAAAGAGCTGCTTCCAGAAGTCATAGATCCTCTTCTGACTATTATTAATTCATAATTGTCAATAAGATATGTTCCCAAAACCTTCAAATTGGCTTTTATTAAGCCCCTCATTAAAAAGACCACAACTTGACCCCAAAGACCTAGTTAATTACAGACCGATCTCCAATCTCCTTTTTCTGTCAAAGATACTAGAAAAGGTAGTATCCTCACAATTATATTCCTTCTTAGAGAAAAATGTTATCTGTGAGGATTTCCAGTCAGGATTTAGACCGTTTCATAGTACTGAGACTGCTCTCATTAGAGTTACAAATGACCTGCTTCTGTCATCTGATCATGGTTGTATCTCTTTATTAGTTCTACTGGATCTTAGCGCTGCGTTCGACACTATCGACGACAACATTCTTTTGAATAGACTAGAAACCTTTGTTGGCATTAGTGGAAGCGCCTTAGCATGGTTCAAATCGTACTTATCTGACCGCCATCAGTTCTTTAGCAGTGAATGAAGAGGTATCATATCGATCACAAGTGCAGTATGGAGTACCTCAAGGCTTAGTACTAGGGCCGTTACTTTTCACGCTTTACATGTTACTGTGGGATTACAAATTTATTTAAATGTTTAATTTAGATTCCAATGTAATAGTGTACAAACTGAAGAAGTTATATACCTTGTATTTAGCATTTAAGGTGAAAAATGGTGACATGAGTCAGATCACTACATCAGATGCAAGAGGTCCCTGCCAGTTCCTGTTCTCCTATTGTAAGTGAAATGAGCCAAATGAGCCAGACTCGAATCTTTTGTTCTGCAAATGGCTTTCGGAGCCCCCTGGCCCAGACATGAATCGTTAGACTGATTGGATTATCAATGCAATCGAGTGTTGTTGATTGGGTCTGTCTTTCTCATTTGCATGCTTTGTTTAAAGTCGTCACCCAGGTGCTTTGTTTCCATTCCTAAGCACTGCCCCCTAAATGTATATACACTACAATGTATCACTGCTTTTAGTTAGACTTGGATGACTACAGCGACGCGCAGCGAGTTCTCAATAAACAGTAACTTCTGTATGAAAGATATCCCAACGTCTCCTGGTCTCTGCTTCGACAAGAGGAAAAAAAGTTCACAACAGATGGTGCCGTGACCCGGATAGAGTTCCAGCTTCCTCACCTGAATCCAGATTGAAAACTTCAAGCTCAAACAAAGATCTGCTTCCAGACTGCATTTTTTGGAATCCAGCGAAAACTTCAAGCTGAACAAAGATTTCCAGACTGAATTTTTCTTTCAACCAAGGTTGTGGTGAGTGCTGTCTCTAATCCAAAAGAACCTTTAAGACCAGTACAAATTTGTTTATCCTCTGCGCCGTCAGAGAAGAGTTAACAGACAGCTGTAGGGTTTGGTTAACTAAGTTATCCTCTAAAAATGTACTTTTAGAGATGAAGGTTATCCTCTGTCCAGGCAGGGAAGATTAGCATAACGTGCTAATATTGTGTTACCCTCTGTTTTAGGCAGGGAAGAATTGGTTATCCTCTGTTCAGGCAGAGAAGGTTAGCATACATGCTAAAATTTGGTTTATCCTCTTTTCACAGAGAAGGTTAGCATTTCATGCTAATAATTTTGGTTTATCCTCTGTTCTTGTAGGCAGGGAAGTTAAGTGTGAAGTGTTGGTAATTTGGAAAGTTAACAATAGTTAAGCTGTGTTAACAAATGTACCCTCTGTTGATCAGAGAAGTTTTTAGTGTTTTTGATTGTGTGGTAACAAAGTTAACAATAGTTAAGCTGTGTTAACACTAGAACTGCCATGACGGTCAAAATGACCGTTTTGAAATGTATATGTACAATAACTTTGTTGAATAAAAAAATACAATCTTGCTGGTTTGTGACTTTTCCTAAAAGTGTTTTTATTTTTACTTACAATAGATTTTATATAAATTACATAAAAGGCAAAAAATATGAGCATTTCTACCTATTAAAGCCATAACGGTCATATTGACCGCTTTAAATCTCATGTGATTCTATTGTTCTTTCCAGCGGTTTATTGTCTCTGTCAGCGTCTCCAGTACTATTAGCATATGCTCATTTGATTATAAATACAAATTCTTGGACTACAAATTATTATTGCCTTTTAAAAATGGCAGCATCGCAGTTGACACAAGGTCCCAACCAAAGCACAATCAACCCCGCAACTGACACCAAAACGGAGACAGTGCCAGGTGCGGAGAATCTGCAAACAAAATAAAACGCGTGACGCCTGTTGCAAATGCCACAAACCCGTGTGTGGAAATTGTGCGAGAAGAACAGAAGTAACTTGTGTTGACTGTGAATCTTAAATAGCCGAGCATGATATAGATATATTTATTTAATATAAAATTTGTAGCGTAATTGTTTTATGGTTCCAAACTTCGTTCGTTGTTTGTTTCCAGCTTATGTTCTGTGTTATAATGTATCATAAATGTTGTAAAAAAAAAATCATAATCAAATAGATCATTTTAAATGTTATTTTGTTGTTCTGAGTTATGTAAAATAAATACAGAGAAATACTGAATATGCAATAATTACATTTTACTATGAAATGATGTGAATATTTCTAAATTTATAATTATCATTTTTAACTAAATAAAAGTCTACATGTTGGTGTTATTTGTTTTAAAGATTTCCTAATCCTAACACAGTTAATACATTAATCTCTCATTTGGGCAAATTATTTAGAGATTATAGAGTTTATAATATAGCGGTCAAAATGACCGCTCACGGCTGTTCTAGTAGTTTTGGAATTCTGGCGCTTCTAGTGTTAACAAGTGTACCCTCTGTTGATCAGAGAAGTTTTAGTGTTTGTTTGTGTGGTACAGAAGAAACGTACAAAATGGTTAGAAGGAATGCTAGGCTGATTCAAACAACAGAAAAGGATGGTCTTGCGACTCCATTGTGGTCAGATAGTGAATTCAAAACACTGTTAGGGGAACAAATGAACCTAATAATCACTGAGAAAGTTAGACAAGAACTAACGCAGAAATATGAGATCCACCCAGACAAGACTTGGTCTGTAGATGAGTGTAAAAAGGTGTTAGGAGCATGTATTCGCAAGAACAATGTTAAAGGCATTATCTGCTGCCACAGAGAATTTGGTTTAGCGCTAGCTACACAACAATCTCAGCGTAACTCAGAGCTAGAGAAACAGAACAATGAGCTTCAAGCTAGAGTATCCTCTTTGACTAAGAAATTGAACCGCAACAAAGCTGCAGCAAAAACTGATGTGGAAGTTAGTCAGCGGATAACATTTACCCTGATTTACAAGCATTCTTTGAAACGGATGTAACCATCCAATCAGTAACTGATGTGCCTGTAGATTCAGTGAAAGTATGTGGTGCTAGTAGAAGATCTCAGGGAATTGAGGAAATTGAAAGTGTTCCTCCAAACTCTTCTGTTGTGCAAGAACAAACTGTTGCCAAAACACTAGGACCTAAAGATATAGAGAGACTGTCCCAGAGCTTACCCTCAGCACGCACAGATTTTTCTGAATTTAGAAGAGCATTGATCAACAAATGCGTCTCACGACATGTCGTTAGCAGAAGTCACACAGCTGATGTCACAAATTCTAACTGAATCTGAATTCAACAGTTTTGAGTCTGCTGTTACTTCTGAACTACAACATGCCAGTAGAGACGATTTGAGAGAAGGTGTTTTGAAAATTCTAAAGAATATCATAGGACCCAAGATAGACTGGTCCAGAATCAGTAACTGTGTACAAAGGAAAGAAGAAACTGTGAGTGAATACACTGAAAGGTTTTGTCAGTCAGCTGTAACTTACAGTGGAATAGTGGATGATTCTGAAAGTGTGCTTGAAGACAAAGGACCACTAGTTCGAACATGGTTTGATGGCCTTTTATCAGAGTACAGATCAGCTTTGCCGTTCTTAGATCTAACATGGTCCACTGGAAGCTTGCAAAACAGCTTGGACAGGTTAGCTACTTGGGAAAGAGACTCTGATGTTAAAGCCAGAGTAAAGATTGCAGCAGCGTCCTTTAAGGTTAACACAGAGAACCGACAGAAACGTAAATGTCCTAAGAAGGAGAGCAGTTGTCATTACTGTGGTAAACCTGGACACTGGATGAGAGAGTGTAGGAAAAGCCAAAAGACATTAGGAGAAATTAACAGCTTTACTCAGCTCCTACTCAGTCTACTTAGTACTCTGAAGCAGCCCCTCCCCGCTTCACCGAACTGTTGGAGCAGTTTGCTCAGGTGTTAACTGTTAGGGCTGTGAGTGCTTAATTTCCCAGTAATGTACAACAAAGCTGAAAGATTCTTTGTAAATAAAACTACAGGAAGGTTACTGTCACTTCCTTCCATTAAGAGAATGCTAGTTAAGTACACTCACAGCCTTCAAAGCTATACTGCAGCACACTCCAGTCACTCACCTATCCTCTCTGGGTTATGATGTTTGTTATGACTGATGTGCCATTAGAGGATGGAGATGTCACACACTAAAGTTTGCACACCACCTACAGGGATAGGACAGGACACATGGACCAGTGAGGAGCCCCAGGGAAGAACCGGATGCAACAGGCTTCGGGGGCCAACCCTGTGGTGAACACACCCTCATAGGCCTTCCCCATCCACTAGTCCACCCTCACCTCAATGTTCTTTAGGTGTCACAGGAATTAAGAAATAGGGAAAGAAGGAACAACAATAGCAGACGCAGATTGAACAGAGGATACAACCTCTTTAGTCTTTAGAACAAATACTGCTGTCTTTTGTTTTCTTTCTTCCTCTGTGCAGATACCACATGATGGCTGTCCTGAGACCCATACGCGCCGAACTCCTCACCTGCGTATGAAGCCACAACCTCTAAAAGACAACGAGACCCACTGCCGAGCCAACTGTCACGGAAGACAGAACAAAGAAAAAAAATACACAACGCAGAGAATCACATACGAGAACTTCAGTCATCCAGCAACATGATCAAGACATTCTTGATCTTTCAGCAAAATTACACCTGATGGCTGAAGATAATTCTTCATGGTTCGGAAACCTGTTAGTATCAAGCGTTTCATGCAACAAATGACTCACGCCCATCACGAGAAATGACAGTTCCAACCAGAAAAGACCCGTAAGAACTTCACGGACCATAATTGCATGTTTTGTTTCTGTGTCAGCATGCAATTACATACAAGCAACACAGAACAAGTGCTATGTGCCTGTAACGATCACATGTTACAAGAATGAACTTTTAAGTGTCTAAATTTGTATTTTGTGAGAGTTATTAGAACTCTCAAAGGGGGAATTGTGGGATTACAAATTTATTTAAATGTTTAATTTAGATTCCAATGTAATAGTGTACAAACTGAAGAAGTTATATACCTTGTATTTAGCATTTAAGGTGAAAATGGTGACATGAGTCAGATCACTACATCAGATGCAAGAGGTCCCTGCCAGTTCCTGTTCTCCTATTGTAAGTGAAATGAGCCAAATGAGCCAGACTCGAATCTTTTGTTCTGCAAATGGCTTTCGAGCCCCTGGCCCAGACATGAATCGTTAGACTGATTGGATTATCAATGCAATCGAGTGTTGTTGATTGGGTCTGTCTTTCTCATTTGCATGCTTTGTTTAAAGTCGTCACCCAGGTGCTTTGTTTCCATTCCTAAGCACTGCCCCCTAAATGTATATACACTACAATGTATCACTGCTTTTAGTTAGACTTGGATGACTACAGCGACGCGCAGCGAGTTCTCAATAAACAGTAACTTCTGTATGAAAGATATCCCAACGTCTCCTGGTCTCTGCTTCGACAAGAGGAAAAAAAGTTCACAACATTACCCTTGGGAGATATTATCAGGAGACATGGTGTTAGCTTTCACTGTTATGCTGATGATACTCAGCTCTATATTTCTTCGCGCCCCGGTGAAACACACCAAATTGAGAAACTAACGGAATGCATAGTCGATATAAAAAACTGGATGACGAGTAATTTCTTACTGCTAAATTCTGAAAAAACAGAGGCGTTAATTATCGGACCTAAAAACCCCACATATAATAACCTAGAACACTATCTAACACTTGATGGCTGCTCTGTCAATTCTTCGTCATCAGTTAGGAACCTAGGTGTGCTGTTTGATAGCAATCTTTCCTTTGACAGCCACGTTTCTAGCATTTGTAAAACTGCATTTTTTCATCTTAAAAATATATCTAAATTGAGACCTATGCTCTCAAAGTCAAATGCAGAAATGTTAATTCATGCATTTATGACCTCAAGGTTAGATTATTGTAATGCTTTATTGGGTGGTAGTTCTGCACGGTTAACCCTCTGGGGTCGACAAACGCGGATACGTGTTTTGAGGCAGATTTTCCTGATAAGGCCGAAATTAGCTTGAATTACTCTGCAATTTTTGATCGTACAGATAAGAGCAATACACCATTTGAATCTGTAAGGGGTCTACTTTTATTTGTATACACTCATAATAAGAACTAAACTTTGTGCTTTTGAAGAATAAAAAAAATAAACAGGGTGTGTTCTCAGTCTTCACTCTCTCCGCGAACTGCTTTTTGAAACACGTCAGTAAAATGAACTGTAACTCAGCAAATACTTCACACAGAGACATGAGAAATATATATATAGAAAGCTTGACATGTCTACTCTTAACTGAAGTAGTCTTACAGAAAACAAATATTCTATGATAAAGTAATCCGTAAGAAACCAAGGACATGTCCAGTTTTTCCATGTGGTCTCATTATCTCTAATTAGGTCACGCCCACACGCTGCTATTGATATTACAAATCTCCACGTGAGACACATGGCATGTAAACGCCCACACCACCATAAACAAAGCAGCAACGCATTCATCTCGGATACTTTTAAGTTTTGGAAGAACACGCTGTGAGGAATAAGACGTGTATTTACCTCAGAAACACACTGAGAGGAAAAAGCCTTGTATTTACCCCCAGAAGACGCGCTGAGAGGAAAAAGCTTTGTTTACCTTACAAACTGAACGCGAGCACAGCTGGAGCCACGGAGGAGGAGATCTTCTATACTGAGTAAGTAATGTTTCTTATTGGCATTCGATAATGTGTTGTTGTGGCAAAGTTGAACGCATTTACTAGTTGAACTTTTTCCAAACTATAACTCCAGAATAAAATGTGTGAAATCGAGTGCAACATTTTGAAATATGATAGGCAACCTTTCATTGCATTTAAATGTTGCATGACGTGAGGATAGTTATATGTTCTATAAACAATGAAATAAAAGTAATGTCTAAGAAAGTTTAGACCAATCTTTACTGTGAAGTAGTCTACTCTGTTTAACATTAATAATTTAGTTTCTCAATTATAAAAAGTTGTTTTTGTATTGTATGATAATACATGCAAAGCATGTGTGCATCTATGTTATAAAATCCAGTTGGTGATTGCTAATGTAATAATATAGTTGCTCCTGATAAGCCTATCAACATGCTCACTAATTTATTTATTAATTTTTGTGTGTGTGTGTGTGTGTGTGGGGGGTGCTTTATTTATTTTGAATAGTAAAAATATGTAGGCCTATATATTATAATAATTATAATGTACTGTTTTTTCTGTACTTTGGATCAAATAAATGCAGGCTTGGTGAGCTGAAGACACTTCTTAAAAAAAACATTACAAATCTTACTGTTTAAATAATTTGACTGGAAGTGTATGTATTGTCACCATGTTTGCTTTGTCTTTGTCCGTTCACTGTGTTGCTCACGTCTGTTTTGTGTTTTCTCATGCAGTTTCTGCTGACTCCCGTTTTCCTGGGTTCCAGTTTCCTGCCACTGTTTTGGATATTTTGGATATTGCACCTACAATGTCTTGACTCTTCTGTTGTTTATTTGTTTGTTTGTTCCTAATAAACTATTTAACTGCACTCACAAGTGAAGCTCAAGTTATTTTATGTGATAGTTATATGTATACACATTTCTTTTTTCCTCACATTCTTTCTTGTAGCAATTCTCTCTCAGTCACACACCTGACTGAATGGCTCATTATGGAGCTCATTATGCGAACATTTGTGAACAAATGTTCTGTATGTGTTTTATGGCCTTATTTCAGTTACTTTAAAATTTTTGTTTTTTTCTAACCACGCATAAACGTTGTTTTCTCAAAAACACAATCACATATGTACATGCTGCTTACATATTATTGTAGCCCAGTTTGTGCTGAATACAGTGTTTTTAGACTTTAGCCATTAAAATGTTCATAAGCAACTGAAAAGAGCACTAATGTCAGGGCATGTCAAAACGTCTCCAGGGCCCCAAAACACCCTCAGACCCCAGAGGGTTAATAAACAAACTACAGATGCTCCATAATGCAGCAGCTAGAGTTCTGATATTCTGATATTGGAAAGTTGCTTTGACACAATCTGTATTGTTAAAAAGCACTATATAAATAAAGGTGATTTGACTTGACTTGACTAAAAGCATGTCCCGCCGATTCACTCTAAACAGCTGAGAGCCTGGCAGATGAAGCACGCTGTCAGGAATGGCATCATTCAGCCAGGTTTCCGTGAAACACAGAGCAGCAGAGTGTGAGAAATCCTTATTTGTCCGGCAGAGCAGAAGGAGTTTGTCCGTTTTGTTGGGTAGAGAGCGGAGATTCGCCAGCTGGATGCTAGACAGTGCTGTCTGAAATCCGTGCTGTCTGAGCTTCATGAGCGCGCCGGCTCGCTTCCCCCGTGTGCACAACCTGCGTTTGACCAGCGCTGCCGCTCCGCCGACTACTATGTCCAGCAAAACATCTGAATAATCGAAAACCGGTGAAATATCGGGTGGTGTGTACTGCCAAATGTCCAGCAATTAGTCTCTGGTGAAACTGATTGCAGGGATATAACTAAAGACAGGCCAAACTACAAAAACATAAAAACAACAGTGCACGACGCCACGGAGGCTGCCATGAGCAGCGCCATCTTGGATCTAATCATTAATGTCATTAACACGTAAAAGATCCCAGTCATCATCCAAATGATTTAATTTAGAACAGCAAGCTGCAAGAACAGCATAAATTTCCAAAAACCTGCAGTACTCAGACAATAAAAAGTGCATACGTCTGCTCAGACCCTGACGTAAAGCTAAGCACTTTTCACGTCAAAGACCATTTTTACAAATATGAGTGTTAGCTTGAATTTAAGCATATGCACACTCTAAGATCAAATCTGAGCATACGCACGCTTTAAAAATGAGGACCCAGATCTTCCCCCTCATGTCAGCCAGAACTCTCTCCATCAAACTCTGGAAGGTGGCTGCGGAGTTTCTGAGTCCATGTGACATAGACTTGAACTGAAATAGCCCCTTGGTGGTAATAAAAACAGTCTTCTCTCTACTCGTCTCCTCCATCTCCACCTGCCAATACCCGGATTGTAGATCCAATGCACTAAACCAGGAGGCGCATTCCAGGGATTCTAGGATGTCATGAATCAAAGGCATCGGGTAAGCGTCGAGTATGGTTTTGCTGTTTAACTTTCTGTAATCCACACAGAATCTGTACGAGCCATCAGGTTTGAGGACCAGGACCACTGGTGAAGACCAAGGCGAGAAGGAGGGCTCAATGATGTTGTCTTGGAGCATCTCTGTATGCCCGGGATTTGATCAGTCAATGTGATCTTGTGCTGTACGACTGATGTTTTACCCAGGATGTTTGAAGTGGTGCGTGGCCAGGTGGAGATCAACTTCAGCAACTCTTCCTGATTGTCAGAGTCCCACTATGTAATCTCTGGGGTGAAGGACTTGAGTTCGGGAAGTCTGCCAGTTGGTGGTAAGGCGTAGTATAGATTCAGCTTAGAAGCTGTAAGTTAATGAGCTTGACCAGAAGGGATAGTCGGACCTGCTGGACCCTGTGATGGCAGGAAAAGGTAATATGCGTATCCTTTTCCAGATCTTAACCCTCTGGGGTCTGAGGGTGTTTTGGGGGCCTGGATAAGTTTTGACATGCCCTGACATTTGTGCTTTTTTCAGTTGCTTATAAACATATAAATGGCTGAAGTCTAATAACACTGTAATCAGCACAAACTGGGCTACAATAATATGTTAGCAGCATTTATGTACATGATTGTGTTTTTGGGAAAGCAATGTTTATGCGTGGTTAGTGAAAAACGTCTAAGGTTACGTATGTAACACCAGTTCCTTGAGGGAACGAGACGCTGCGTCCAAGAATGCTAGGAGAACGCCTCCAGCGTGACCGCGCTCTGATACAAATGTAATCTGTCCAAAGGATGGGCGAGACGTCACGGGCAGGTGACGTAACGGCCAGGAAGCATAAAAGCACGTGCGGTGGAACCGGTGTCTGCTTCAGGAATGAAGCAACTGCTCGTAGGGATGCCGGAAGTATGGCTTCGAGACACAGCGTCTCATTCCCTCGAGGAACTGGGGTTACATACGTAACCTAAGACGTTCCTCTTCAGGAACTCGAGCTGCGTCCAAGAACGCTAGGGGAACGAGATCCCCACGCCGCCAGACTGACAAATCCCTGCCTAGTGTGGATGGAGCACAGCTAGGGCGAGAGAAAAAAGTCCACAGGTGGCTGCGTCCCGAAGGCCAACTTCTGGAGAGTGAGTCTTGATCCCCAAGAGGGGAGAGCAAAGGACTCGAGGCTATGGAATAGCATCCTGATCCACCACATAGCAAACGCTCTCTGGCCGGAGGCCTCAGCCTCTGGAGGAAACATGTACTAGGGGGTGTCTACCCACTGAAGGTCACTGAGAAGGGCGCGGTAGGCCGGTATAGCCGCCACGTAAACCCTCAGGGTGGAGTGGGTTAACCCTGCGGAGGAACAGGCCCGCACAAACTCCAGAACTGTACCAATTGGGCAGTTGACTGGGTCGAGCTGGCGGTCTCCGCACCAAGGGCGGCTAGCTCGGTGTCCTGGAATGGCACGCCGGCAGGAGACGGCCAAACTAGCTGCTCTAGAGACCCCTGAAGGGGGTGGCGAGCATCTCAGCTCCACTACGTTTCTGGGCAGAAGAAACTGAGATGTGTACTCGCTGGAGATCGCTGTGCCCTGGAACACCGTACTTGGAAGGGTTGGCAGACCGATCTCCTGAGGGCACTGAGGAGAGACGGACACCGTGTACCGCGGTGTACGCCGCTCTTCCCCAGAGGGGCCTGCCCTCATAAGTTCTGGGCCATGGGCACCAGGACGGCCTCAGCCGAAGTCTCCTATTGAAGCGACTGTCCTCAGACTCGCATCATCTTCTAGGAAGACTAGACTGGTGGAACCAGAGCCTGCAATGCAGGACCCAATGAGACACACTTGGCAGGGGCTCCCACACCGCCAGGTGCCTACTAAGGGAAACAGTCTCTGGAGACTGGCCTCTGGTATATTTAGAGCGGCTAGTTCGGTATCCTGGAACGGCACACTGGCAGGAGAAAGCCAAACTAGCTGCTCTAGAGACCCCCGAAGGGGTGGCGTGCATCTCAGCTCCGCTACGTTTCCGGGCAGAAGAAACTGAGATGTATGCTCGCTGGAGATCGCTGCGCCCTGGAACACCGTACGTGGCAGGGTTGGCAGACCGATCTCCTGAGGGCACTGAGGAGAGACGGGCACCGTGTATGCCGCTCTTCCCCAGAGGGGCCGGGCCTCAGAAGTCCTGGGCCATAGGCAGCAGGATGTTTTAGCCAAAGACTCTCCAGCGAGAGGGACGGTCCGCAGATCCGCCTTCTGCTAGAAGGCCTCGGCCCAGGAGCGCCACTCTGACTCCATCATACTGGGGAGTACGAGAAGTGACGCTCCCTATATGAGGAGCTGGAACACGGTTGGTGCTGCTCTGCCCAGCAGCCCCTGCTGACCACATCAACCTCCTCAGAGGAAGAGAAGTAAAACATTGTGCTCTCACTCGAGAAAATCCCAAATTTTCATAGGCTCCTTTTACACATACACATCAAACTTCTCCTAGTTAGATGAAATAGATCATTTAATTCCTCAAAATTAAATGGAGAAAAACAACCAGACAAGTAAACCCGGTCTGATATGAAAGGATTCATGAAACGAACGAGAATGACAATGCACGCGTCGCCTCAGCAACACGCGCTGCAGCAGTGAGCTCTCACTCAAAGGGGGAAGAACCGCACCGCGGGTTTCCAGCCCCAAGCGAGAGCGCTAGATCTGGGGATTGCAGGTGGAGAGAGGGCGAACCCGTCTCCAACCCGTCCACCAGATCTATGTGCGATCCCTGCGATCTCATTCGCCGCCGTGCCTCTCTAAATAAGACTCACAACAAAATATCGACAGATACACACAGAGTAGCGGTTGCTGAATGACAAAAGCTGGTTCCACCGCACATGCTTTTATGCTTCCTGGCCGTTACGTCACCTGCACGTGACGTCTTGCCCATCCTTTGGACAGATTATATTTGTATCAGAGCGCGGTCACGCTGGAGGCGTTCCCCTAGCGTTCTTGGATGCAGCTCGAGTTCCTGAAGAGGAACTAAAAATTTTGAAGTCACTGAAATAAGGCCATAAGAAACATACAGAAGATTTGTTCACAAGTATTTTGAGAACTGGATCTTGTAGTCTAGAGTTTTTGCTTCAAAATAATGTGAAAATCAATCTGTTTACTTGCTCACAGAAAACAATATATTGATATCAATATCAATTATCATTGAGTAAAAAGGGTCTACGCGAGAGGGCGTGAACTATCCTGGATAATGCTGTGACTCACACCTGAGAAGACAAAGGCCCGCTTAATGAGCTCCATAATGAGCCATTTAGTCAGGTGTGTGACTGAGAGGGAGGAGTTACAAGAAAGAATGTGAGGACAAAATAAATTTTATATTTTTTGTTCGTAGTTTATTAAGAATATATTTAGCTATCACAACTCATAACTTGAGATTCACTTGCGAGTGCAGTTAAACAGTTTATTAGGAACAATCAAAGCTGACTGTTTAGCATCATTACTCCAGTCACATGATCCTTCAGAAATCATTCTAATATTCTGATTTGCTGCTCAAAAAACATGTATTACTATTATTATTATTATTATTATTATTATTATTATGTTGAAAAGAGCTGAGAAGAATTTTTCAGGGTTTTTTTTTTTTTTTGATGAATAGAAAGTTCAGAAGAACAGCATTGTGAATTGTTAAAATATTTCACAATATTGCTGCTTTAGCAAATACAACTTATGTATTTTGGATCAAATAAATTCAGGCTTGGTGAGCAGAAGGGAATTCTTTACAAAAACATTAAAACATCAAAAACTTTTGACTGGTAGTGTGTCATGTTGAAATATACAAATGAACATCACGTACCTGGCATTTCCATAGTGTATATTGTTTTAAAAAAAAACATTTTTAAATTCTGGGAATATTTCTCTGAAATATTTCTCTCAGCAGATCTTCTTCCAGAAACAGAAAGTAGCTGGGATGAACTTGTTTGTTCACGTGGAGGCAATGTGTGCGCTTACGTTTGAGCGCGCCTCAAGTGGATGTTTGAATCTGAAAAGCACTATCGGCGCGTGGGCGTGACCGCATCAGATATAATGAGTTGAAACGGAAAACCGGACATCGCGTTGGTTTCATACGGATTACTTTAACAGAGAATATTTGTTTTAGATGTGACTTACTTCATTTAAAAGTATACATTTCAAGCTTTCTATACATATATTTCTCATGTATTTGATTTGAGTATTTGCAGAGATTAATGTTGTTTTATTTACGTGTCTGTGAAGAGAGGTGACAGAGACAGAGCCGGCAGAGAACGCACCCTGTTTATTTTCTTTATCTTTTAAAAGCACATAGTTTTGTTGTTATTATGACTATACACAAATAAAAGTAGACCCTTTTCAGTTTCAAACGATACCTTATTCTTATCTGTACGATTAAAACTCATGGAGTATTTTTAGTTCTTTTTGCGGTCATAAAGAAAATATGAGACTACGAGCCATACCTGCCTTCTCCCACCTCCAAGACAGCTCCAGTGGCGCTCAGGAAGTCGAATTGAAGAAGAATTGACAGAGCAGCCGTCAAGTGTTAGATAATGTTCTAGGTTATTATATGTGGGGTTTTTAGGTCCGATAATTAACACCTCTGTTTTTTCAGAATTTAGCAGTAAAAAATCACTCGTCATCCAGTTTTTTATATCGACTATGCATTCCGTTAGTTTCTCAATTTGGTGTGTTTCACCGGGCCGCGAAGAAATATAGAGCTGAGTATCATCAGCATAACAGTGAAAGCTAACACCATGTCTCCTGAATTGTAGCAACACCTCCCCCTTTACCTTTTGGACGTGGTTCATGTTTGTAACAGTAATCTTGGGGTGTAGACTCGTTTAAAGTAATGTATTCATCTTGTTTTAGCCAGGTTTCTGTCAGACAAAGCACATCTAGTTTATGGTCAGTGAACATATCATTTACAAAAAGTGCTTTTGAAGAAAGAGATCTAATATTCAATAAGCCAAGCTGTATCATGTGTTTATCTGTATTATATCGTTTTTTTATTTGTTGAACATCAATTAAATTTTTACTATTACTTTGGTTTGGATGTTTTCTGTATTTTCTAGTTCGGGGAACAGACACAGTCTCTATAGAGTGATATCTAGGTGAAAAAGTTTCTATGTGCTGAGAGTTAACTGACTTCTGTGACGTGAGGTGGCTAGCAGACGATCGGTTTAGCCAGTCTGTCTGCTTCCTGACCTGGGCTCCAGTTAGTCAAGTACGAACTCTAAGACTATGTGCCATATTTCTAGAGAGAAGAGCGGCACCACCCCAGGAGGGATGAACACCATCTCTTTTCAACAGATCAGGTCTGCCCCAAAAATTCTTCCAATTGTCTATAAAGCCTATGTTATTTTGCAGGCACCACTTAGACATCCAGCCATTAAGTGACGACAGTCTACTATGAATCTCATCACCCCGGTAAGCAGGGAGGGGACCAGAGTATATTACAGTGTCTGACATCGTACTTGCAAGTTCACACACCTCTTTAACATTATTTTTAGTGATCTCTTGATATAAATCAAAATCATTTTCGAGGAGCGGGCACTGGAGGGCATTTTCGAGGAGCGGGCACTGGAGGGCATTTTCGAGGAGCGGGCACTGGAAGGCATTTTCGAGGAGCGGGCACTGGAAGGCATTTTCGAGGAGCGGGCACTGGAAGATCTGAAGCCCCCTCAGGGCTGAACAAGGGAACCCAGGACGAAGGAGGGCTGGACGGGACCAGCGGGGACGATGGAGAGAGGAGAGGGGGCAGTTCGAATTCCAGTTCCGTTTCCCAGTCAATTAAATCCTCCTCCATGTCCAGCAGCCCCAGATGGATAATCCGCTCACCCTCAGCCACGGTGCAGGGGGTGGAGCTCCACTCCGCGCTCACACCGTCCACGGCTGGCTCCATCGCGATGGGCACTGTCGCCGGCTCTCGCACCTGATCTGACGTGTTGGGCTCAACTTCCGGGGCGATCATCCGCTCAGTCGCTCGGATTCGCGCTGGCTCGCAGATCGCGGCGGGAAATGGCTCTCCGTCATCGGTGGGCTCGGGCTGATGCTCCGCACCGCTGGGAGTTGGTGGGCTGGGCTCTGGGTCTGGAGTGGATCTGGCGAGATCATCCTCGGGAGAGACGGTGAGGGGTGATCCGTTTCTCACCAGAATCCACTCCACGAAGGCGGCGAAATCCTCTCGAGGACCATCCTCGGACGACAGCGCTCTGCACGCGGTGTTCAAACTTGCGTTGTAGAATGAGCAGAGCGCGCCGTCCGGGTAGCTGGTGGCATTAGCTATCATCAGGAATAGTCCGGTGTGGTCCTCGAGAGATCTGTCCCCCTGCTCCAGCAGGAGGAGGAGGAAATCGTGCCGGACATGGGGATCCATAGAACACAACGGAAAGAAAAACCACTGGGAAAAAAAGCGGAAACAAAACGGAGGGTATAAATACGGAGGTTATTGTTTTTGGGTCTGTCTTTCTGTTACAGCTCACGGGGAGCACGGGAACCAGGAACGAGGAGACAAGAAATTAATAACACGGGGGTTTAATATATAGACAGGAACACAGATCACAGGTAGGGTAGACACTTGAAGACCGACAAACACTAACTGAAAGGACTGGGGCTTATAAAGACAAGACAATCAAGGGACTAAGGAGACACACCTGGAATCAAATTAAACAATCAAAGGGAGACAGAAACTGGGTCACAGGGCACACATGGGGAGCAAAACACACACAAGACAGTCCAGGGGCGTGACAGGTTTAGCTTATGAAACTGTCACGTGATGAATGAACGACTCAAACCCGAAAGACTTGTCAGGTGAGGTGAGCTAATCATAGACTAAAGACCCAGGTAAACAATGAATTAATCTTTTCGGTTTCTTATAGCATTAGTTTTGTATTGTTTGTAGTGTAATCAACATTTGCATAAGTAGTAGATGTGTTAGGGAATTAGTACGTAACATTTTAATTATATTTTGCTGAAATGAACGAAATGACTCGAAAAAGGATTCGTTCATTTTGCTGAACGAGACTCAAAGGTCGGAGTCAGTAAAATGATCCAAACTTACCTTCACTACTCCTCAGCAATAAACAATCCGCGCGCTCCTTTTTGATTGCTGCCTGTCAGTCAGTGGTGGTTCTACACTGAATTACTCTCCGGGTGAGACCCCCTCTGAGCGCCCCCCACCCATCCGAGAAAAAAAAACACACAAAATTTTGCACAAACAGCCATGTTTTACTATAACAATATAAGTGTAAGACAAGCTTATATTTCTCAATTGCACAAATCATTCAACAGAACATTTGAAAAACACAATTCTGCACAAAACAGTATAAGTTATCAGAACTTAAATAAATATACTCTATATACATAAAAGTAGCAAAAATATGTACAATCAGAATGTTTCACAATCAGGCTTTGACCTTTTTCTCTCCATTGCTGTGTTTATTTGGCACTCGACAATCAACAGATTTCCCCCAACATTGTCACTCACGACCAGAAGTCAAGACTAAACCAATTCACCTCCACATAATCGTTTTGTATTACCTATTTTTATTAGCCATTTCACACAATTCAGAAAAAAACAAAAACGTGCAAATTATAGGCCTGTGTTTTAATATTATGAATGAAATGTACGTTATTTGGAAGAAAGTCAAGGTGACTGACTTTATCCCACTAAGTGGATCAAAATCATTGTCGCTGTATGTGGATACCCAGAGCTGTATGATACATCTTCGTACTTTTATAGAAACAGGAATAAAAAGGATCTTGCTTGGTGTGTTACTTTGTGCACAACATAGTAAATCATAATTTATAGTCTATTTGTTACATAAAAATTATATTTCTATGTTAAGACTAGAATAGGCTACTTATGGCAAACATTTGTACATTCATTCTAATTGTATCCTATTGCAAATACACTCACAATAGTATAGTAAAAAATAGTTATTTGTGATTGGACCAGTGTAGTGTAATGAGACTGGAGCCGCCTGGCAGAAGCCCCTCCCTGACGCGAATTCGTGTCTGTTGTGAAGTGAATTTCACGCGAATAAAGAGAGTAAACTCAAAATGTTCAAGCGTCCAACTACGTGCGAATAGCGCGATTTATTCGCGCAAGTCGTGTCTGGTGTGAACGCAAAGTCACACAGCTTCTGTGCACGGCACCTTCTCAGCAAGCAGGGGCGCCAATTTGCAAATCCCCACACAGTTATATGATAGATAATAGAAAACCGCTTAGCGGCGCAGATGATTTTTTTTTTCTTTTTTTTTTTTTTTTCTCAAGTGCCGCCCTCCACGTGTCATGAAAAAATGCCGCCCCGGGCTGTCAGTGCCGGCGAAGCAATGTTGCCAGATATTGCTACAAAAAACAAACACAACTAATCTCCTGAAAAATGCACCAAAGTAAGTTTAAATATTGTATTTTGCAAATAGGAAACAGAATCTCTAACCTCCACCTTCATCCTCCCACTTTATTAATGCCCTAATTACTTTATTAACGCTGTTACATTAAGTATTAAAACAAGTCCAGCGACGCTTAAAATAACTAGATCTGGCAACATTGCCAAGCTCCTTCACTCCTGCGTTTCGCAGCTGCTGCGAGTCAGCCACATGAATTTATTCAGCGACATGATTTTAAATAATTTTTCATAAGGTTTTCAAATTTTATTTTTGAACATGAAACATTTACAGAGGTCTGGACCTCATAGCTGGCTGAATGAGTGTAAAAACGCATTACATTTGTCCTTTTCGTGAATGGCATTACATTTAATTACACAACACGAAGAAAAGCGATGTTTGATCAAGGCTTTTGGAGGGTCCAAATTATTTGTTGCGCTCTGTTGATAAAAAAGCTCGTAAATGATCACAGACTCCCGCAACACATGATCTAAGTTACTTAAAGTTCAAGCCAGCTTTATGGTCATTCTGCTATGATAGGCTACTGAACACTTTCTTTCCATTTCTATTTTTTTTATTTTTTTTCTACTAGTGCTCTTATTTAAGATTATGGATGCTTGTCTCTTGTCAAATTTGTACACAAAGTTTCACTGGAAAATAAGAATAAAGTTATTTTTCTTTTTTGATAAAGTTTTAAATAGAAGATATTTACAGTTATAATTTTAATAAAAAAATAATACTTTTAGTTATACAAGGCATATTTGTTAAATGAAAACTACGAATTGAACAGATTTGCATTTAAAATGGTATTTTCATGTAATTTGACGAACGTCCGGTTTAAGCCACGCCCACTTCCGGATCTATCCGAATACAGATACAAATAATTTTGAGATTGTCACAGATACAGATACAGATACAAATAATGGCTCTGCTGCACACCCCTATTTAGCACAAAGGTCAACCATTGTTGTTTTATTGTGCTTTATAAATAAAATGAACTGAACTAAAGAATGATTCTGTGCACATCTATATGATTAAATGCTGTAAAGCCATTAACACAAGCACAAAGAGGATACTGTTGTCTGCTGTCAGTTAGACCCCACAATCACCTTCACTGTCAGAAGTAAATGGATAGGTGAGGTGGACTGGTGGATAGTTGGTGGTTTGAATAATTTTTAACTTAAGATAAACTTAAACTCCTTATAGGTTTTTCTGATCCTACAGCATACACACATAGAGATGATATAGAAAAACATGCCCGGATATAGCACCTTTTTCAGACACATATAGAAATATGGTCTTGGTGAATTCTTTAATTCTATGTTTCAGTTTTCATACAATCAAAACAGTGATGTCTTAGCTATCAACATTTAGCCTATAGATCAAGCAGAACTAAACCGTTTAGGGGTTTGATATTAGACACGTGTTTGGATGTCTTCCATCCCCCCAAAAACAAAGAACAACCCTCAGACACGACACCTTTCTTTTATCCCCAACCTGGAAAGGTAGACGTCCTGACAACCTTCCTTATTCAGAAGCGGATGTAGACAAGCCGGTAGGAACAAATTGGCAACTAGGCAATAACATATGCCATACAGATCAAACAAACATAAGGTGACACTTCATCACCCTTTGCTCGGCTATTTTTCCCACAGTCAGGATGAACCCCTGTCTAGGCATTAACATATACCATACAGATCAAACAAACATTGATCCTGTTATGGTGTCAATACACACCCTTTGCTCAGCCATTTTTCCACAATCAGGAAGAGGCCCAACACCTCCAGGCTGGCCGTTAGCTACAGGCCAGGAAGGAACACCATAAAAACGCCATGGCACAGGTGAGTGATAAAAACATCATAAATCCATTAAATGTCAGATCTAACATCTGCTTTGATCTTTTGACTTACACACCCTACTGTCATGTCCATCAGATGGACACTTCATTTTTCTGTGAAACGGAGGGCGCATTTGAAGTCGCTTTCAAATTTCGTCAGACTTCGTTGCGCCGCGGTGATGAAACCGGCCTTGGAATGCAGTCTTTGGAGGGTGCATCCTGAATTGGGACAGCTTACGTTGTGACGCTGTGACTCAATCGCACTTCAAATACGGACTTCGGAGTGTGTACACTTCACATTGGGACAGACTTCGTAGTGTTGGTGTGACGCAATCATACTTCAAAACTGGTCTTGGAAGGGCGCGCACTCAACTTTGGGACACAGCTCTTGTCTCATCGGGACAAGACCACGGGAACCAGATGAGTCCTCTGCACAATCTAACTTTGCTGCAGCATGGAACAAACTGCTAGTTCGTCTGACTAGAGGAGAACTGGCCCCCCGACTGAGCCTGGTTTCTCCCAAGGTTTTTTTTCTCCATTCTGTCACCGATGCTGCTGTCGTGTCACCGATGGAGTTTTGGTTCCTTGTCGCCGTCGTCTCTGGCTTGCTCAGTTGGGGACCCTTAATTTCCAGCAATATCATCGACTTGATTGCACAGATACTATTTAAACTGAACTGAGCTGGACGATGACATCTCTGAATTCAATGATCTGCCTTTAACTGAAAATTTATTGCTTACTACTGTCCTTTTGCATTATTGACACACTATTTTCCTATTTGATACCGTAAAGCTGCTTAGACACAATCTCTATTATTAAAAGCACTATATAAATAAAGGTGACTTGACTTGATTTATCAATGTTGAAAACAGTTGTTCTTCTTTATGTTTTTTGTGGAAACTGAGACATTTTATTTTTCAGGATTCACAGATGAATAGAAAGTTCAAAAGAACAGCATTTATTATGAATGTTTTTACTGTCACTTTTAATCAATTTAATGTGCAATCCTTGCTGATTAAAAGGTATTTCTTCAATTAGTCATTTCTTTTTCTTTATTCTTCCTTAAACTCTTCTAAATGTTGAATTTAATGTATCATACATTCTACTAAAATATTATTCTTTATTTCACAATATTACTATTTTTACTGTATTTAAATAAATGCAGCCTTAGTAAGCAAGAGATGTCTTTCAAAAACATTGAAAAATCTTTATTGCTGCAAACTTTGGTCTACAATGTCTCTGATGAAAAATAAAATATCCATGTCATTTGTCAGCTCTCCCAAAACCTGAACAAGTAGGCTTCTGTCTCTTTCTGCCTAGTTTTTTCTTTTTCTTCTTCTTCTTGAGGCAAACCACAGTAAAATGGATGTCAGAAACATCTTAGTCATCTGCTGATGGTCATAAGTCAATAATTCCTTCTCAAACTTAGACTTCAGCTCTCTGTAAATATTTATGAGATAAGCTAGAATTCCCTGAACTCCATTCACTGAGCTTATATCATATACAGCCAAACTGAGATTAAATGTGATCAGTGCTCAGAAATGACATGCTTGCGTGAGTTTAACCTGTTTGTACATTTTCTTTTCTCTTTTTTTTTTCTTTGACAACCATCTTTTCCTAGGGGCTAGTCATTCAGCTGTCATACTGGTGTGTTTGTAATGCGGATAACCTTAAATGCCTTAAATTCCAGTTTGATTTATGGGAAACGCCTTTAACCCTAACTGAACTACATATTATGTAGTGTTCCTGTAGATCAAACAGTAAACCATGTCTTTAATAAGGCTAATGTCGTGGATTGGGTTTCCAGAGTGTGGGGACATGGCCAGAACACAGGCAGGGAGATGCATGCAGTCAAGATGAAATTTATTGACTCATAAATTACATTAAGACATTAAAACTGACCCTTCACAGAAGCCCCAACCAGAACTAAATCCTGAGAGGCAAAGTAAGCCCTTTTTACACTCAAGTGTCAAACCATCTTAAACAACAAAAAAGAAGAATCTTATACACACATAAACACCTAAATAAACTCAATTGAATATAAAATTCTAAATAAATTGACATCAACATTAGCAAAATAAATGTAAAAAATAAACAATACAATACATTTATACATATATTCCAAATAAACACAATAAACAATGACCCCCTGCTCAGACTAGCAAGTCAGCTATGCCTACACTACCCAGCATTCCATATAATGGAATAAAATGGGAAACAGGAAGACGGGATGCACTTTTTTCCAGGGGTTTCAGAACAGCGCAATCAAAACTGTATCATCAGGTAGGCGTGGCCTATTTGAGAATGCGCAGTTAGGGAAAAGCCATTTACTTCAAATACCTGTCCTGATCGCAGGGGTTTTGTGTTAAATACCCTTTATATTCATATACAGTAACTTCAGATACCTGTCCTGATCACAGGTGTTTCATGTCAGATTACATTCATACTGTTATAACTTCAGATACCTGTCCTCAGACCCGGATTAACACAGTGTAGTCCCCTAGGGTGACCACATTTAAAGTGCCCCCCATTTAAAATATTTAAGAGCACTGTCAAAAATTCAGGAGAACATCCTGATCAATAATAAAAATTAGCCTTCCCATTACAAGGTAATATTTGACTCAAAGTGACAAAAGGTCATTTTTTTCTAATGTCATTATGTCAAATTCAAAAATCTATATTTATAAGCTTTTCCAAAATTTCTAATAAAAAAGAAAAGAAAAAAAGAATAAGAACAGGTAGAATAAGAAGAATAAGTTGCCAATCAAAAGAAATAAGTATTAACAAAATTAGTTTCCACTACAAAGGTGGCACAGAAGAACACAAAAGTGGCATGTAGGTAAATTTAGAGACATTTAGAGAGGCTCAGAGGTGGCATGGATGTTTTAAATTCATAACAATGTTGTGAGATTAATGTTTTAAATATAAAATGTTGAATACAGAACTATTGTTTGATTGAAATGATTTAAATAACTGAAATGACACTTTAAAAATAAAAATAAAACTGCCAGCAGGTGGCGGTAAGTCACTGATTTTATCACTGAATCATTCATTCAATTGATTAATTTGAATGGCTGATTCATTCAGGAACAAAGCAAGTTCATTCATAAACGAAACGCATCGCCTCAGCTGTGACTGTTTGAAACTATTTTCGTTGAAGAAATAGAGCAAAATCAGGCAATATTGTTAAAGTCATACAATGCATGTCACTTAATATTAACTTATTGTTTATTGAACCGTTGTATTAATTTAATATCACATTTGCAAACTCCCTTAATAACCTTTAAAAGCTGTCACTCACTCCAGTTCATCGCGATTTCAAAGCTCCATTATTATAATCAATGAAACTCTTTACACTGCACAACAAATCTCTTATTTACACTCTGTCTACACTTTGTTTGTTATTTATAACGAGAAGATTTGTGAGCTTGCATAACTCAGCAACGAACAACACTCCAGTATTTTGAGCAGTGAGTGGATTCTGAATAACATTGCATTCAAGGAATCAACATATGTCTGTGATACATTACTCAACGCTGCAAAAACACATAAGTAGACATCTTTGAAGCTCCCCTGAGCTCAAACACAAATATGCTGATCAGGTTAGTCGCACAGGTTCTCCTAAATATTTTTTGATAGTCGCACGCAGTACTTTTCAGTCGAAAAGACCACAAGTAAACCATAAGTGTCTTAAGGACTGTAACTGAACAATTCATTGAACAAGTACTCACTGAACAACAAAGAAGTTGTTGCTATCCCAGTGGCGTCTGGTCTGTACAAATCACGGATTAACTGTGCTCGTTTAACCCCTAATATATGACAGATCAGAGCAATCTTTCATTTACTAATTTAGCATGAAATGGTCAAATTGCTACTCCATATCAATCGCATACAACAGAAATACAGAATAATTAGAACAATCATTGATGCGCAATAAATAACAGTGTCATATGAGCATATTTATAGGCATATCAAGGGGCGGGCAATATGACCACGATATGAGAAATTTAATTTCACATATTTTATATTTCACATATTTAATTGTTATTTATATATAATACAGCAGTATGTATAATATATATATATATTTATATTTATATATTTATTATATTATATTATATAATATTATATTATATATATAATATAATATTATATATATATATATATATATATATATATTTATTATTATTATTATATATATATATATATATATATATATATATATATATATATATATATATATATATATATATATATATATATATATACACTGAACAAAATTACAAAACTTACAAATTATTAATTTTAACAAAATTAAAAACAACAGTGCTCAGAAGAAACTCGCGGCTCCAGCAACTCTCTCCCGTTGCTCTCAGCCAGTCTCTCACACCGTTCTCTGTTCCATGACGCAATCAGCCGAACTTCTGCAATAACTCCGTCTACAGTCTCACACGATAGCGTTAGTGTTCACTGGACTCGCAAAAACTCAGATTAACTGTGCATTACTTTTCTTTCACGTTTCCCACTGCAAAAACTGCCGATCTTTCACGCAGCGAAGATGGCGCGTCTCTCTCGTAAAAACTGCTCTCCCCTCTTCTTCTTCCCAGGCGTCTTTGCATCTCCCGCGAACATACTGAAAACGGGGCAACTCGTCAAAATAAAAGTCCATTTTTTAAAAACTTACCACCGTTACATTTTTGCAGATTTATTAAAAAAGAAAAACTGAAATATCACATGGTCCTAAGTATTCAGACCCTTTGCTGTGACACTCATATATTTAACTCAGGTGCTGTGCATTTCTTCTGATTATCCTTGAGATGGTTCTACACCTTCATTTGAGTCCAGCTGTGTTTGATTATACTGATTGGACTTGATTAGGAAAGCCACACACCTGTCTATATAAGACCTTACAGCTCACAGTGCATGTCAGAGCAAATGAGAATCATGAGGTCAAAGGAACTGCCTGAAGAGCTCGGAGACAGAATTGTGGCAAGGCACAGATCTGGCCAAGGTTACAAAAACATTTCTGCTGCACTTAAGGTTCCTAAGAGCACAGTGGCCTCCATAATCCTTAAATGGAAGACGCGTTTGGGACGACCAGAACCCTTCCTAGAGCTGGCCGTCCGGCCAAACTGAGCTATCGGGGGAGAAGAGCCTTGGTGAGAGAGGTAAAGAAGAACCCAAAGATCACTGTGGCTGAGCTCCAGAGATGCAGTCGGGAGATGGGAGAAAGTTGTAGAAAGTCAACCATCACTGCAGCCCTCCACCAGTCGGGGCTTTATGGCAGAGTGGCCCGACGGAAGCCTCTCCTCAGTGTAAGACACATGAAAGCCCGCATGGAGTTTGCTAAGATGGTGAGAAATAAGATTCTCTGGTCTGATGAGGCCTTAATTCTAAGCGGTATGTGTGGAAAACCAGGCACTGCTCATCACCTGTCCAATACAGTCCCAACAGTGAAGCATGGTGGTGGCAGCATCATGCTGTGGGGGTGTTTTTCAGCTGCAGGGACAGGACGACTGGTTGCAATCGAGGGAGAGATGAATGCGGCCAAGTACAGGGATATCCTGGACGAAAACCTTCTCCAGAGTGCTCAGGACCTCAGACTGGGCCGAAGGTTTACCTTCCAACAAGACAATGACCCTAAGCACACAGCTAAAATAACGAAGGAGTGGCTTCACAACAACTCCGTGACTGTTCTTGAATGGCCCAGCCAGAGCCCTGACTTAAACCCAATTGAGCATCTCTGGAGAGACCTAAAAATGGCTGTCCACCAACGTTTACCATCCAACCTGACAGAACTGGAGAGGATCTGCAAGGAGGAATGGCAGAGGATCCCCAAATCCAGGTGTGAAAAACTTGTTGCATCTTTCCCAAAAAGACTCATGGCTGTATTCGATCAAAAGGGTGCTTCTACTAAATACTGAGCAAAGGGTCTGAATACTTAGGACCATGTGATATTTCAGTTTTTCTTTTTTAATAAATCTGCAAAAATCTCAATTCTGTGTTTTTCTGTCAATATGGGGTGCTGTGTGTACATTAATGAGGAAAAAAAATGAACTTAAATGATTTTAGCAAATGGCTGCAATATAACAAAGAGTGAAAAATTTAAGGGGGTCTGAATACTTTCCGTACCCACTGTATGTACATAGTCTAGAATCCAAAACACAAATTAGAAAGATGCAGAAATGAGCATGAGGTATGTAAGCATATGCATATGAAAAATAATGTGATCATCAACAATCAACAGCATGTAAATGAATCTGCCTGATGTTACAGAGTAAAATGTCAATCCAGGTAGAAGTGGTAAAGGACTGTGCAAGCTTTAGGGGTGCTGATGGAAGCGATCTACTGCATCTTTGCTGTGATAAAATGACTGAATATGATCTAGATGTAGTATTTGATAAAAATGGGATTTTCTCAGCTCTTTGTTCAAAATGTTGCTTTTTTTATGAAACCTACCTATATCCAAGTGATGATTAAAAAAAAAAAACAGAATGCTTAGAGTTAGAATAAAACTGATTTTTTTTGTTTTTTTTGTTTAAAAGTAAAGGGTCTGTTCTTTATTTTGATGTATTGCATGTTGAAATATTCAAACAACACAATTTTATGGGGGCCATGAAATTTTAGTGAAAATCCTCAAAAATACTGGCGGTGGCTGGCAAATTTTTTTTTCAAAAACACTGGCGGGGAAAGAATTAATGGCATCCCGGATCGTGTCAGAGGAATTTGTTTTGTAAAGGAGGCACAGTGTCATGGAGAGTCACTAAGAAACATTTGTTGAAAGATGAAGCGGTTCTAGATCTGACAGCTGCTGCATCACAAACCGTAAGTAAATGATTTCATAATGCTTTAACACATTAACACATCCCTTCACACTGGTATTTTTCCCTCAGCATTTAGACAGGCTTGTATAACCTCACTACTTAAGAAACCCACCCTTAAACCATCTCTTTTAGAAAACTACAGACTGGTTTCCCTTCTTTCTTTCATTGCAAAAACACTTGAACGAGCTGTGTTCAACCAAGTCTCTGCCTTTCTCTCACAGAACAACCTCCTCGACAGCAACCAGTCTGGTTTCAGAAGTGGACACTCGACCGAGACTGCCTTGTTCTCAGTTTCTGAAGCTCTACGACTGGCAAGAGCGGATTCCAAATATTCAGTACTTATCTTGCTGGATCTGTGCGCTGCTTTTGACACGGTTAACCACCAGATCCTCCTGTCAACCCAATTGGTAAAGAGCATCTCAGGAACCACACTCCAGTGGTTTGAGTCTTACCTCTCAGATTGGTCCTTCAAGGTATCTTGGAGAGGTGAGGTATCCAAGTCACAACATCTAACTACTGGAGTGCCTCAGGGCTCAGTTCTTGGACCACTTCTCTGTCTACATGGCATCATTAGGTTCTGTCATTCAGAAACATGGCTTTTCATATCACTGCTATGCTGATGACACTCATCTCTACCTCATTCCACCCTGATAATACGACAATAGCTGCTTGCATCTCAGCTTATCTAACAGACATTTCTTGCTGGATGAAGGACCACCACCTTCAACCTAACCTTGCCAAGACAGAACTGCTTGTGGTTCCATCAAACCTATCATTTCATCACGATTTCACCATCCAGTCAGGCATATAAACCATAACTCCTTCAAAAACAGCCAGAAACCTTGGAGTTATGTCTGATGATCAGCTGACTTTCTCAGACCACATTGCTAAAACTGCCCGGTCCTGCAGATTTGCTTCATTCAACATCAAGAAGATCAGGCCCTTTCTTTTGGAACATGCTTCAGAACTCCTTGTTCATGCTCTTGTTCTGTCCAGACTTGACTATTGCAATGCTCTCGACAGGTCTTCCAGCCAGTTCTATCAAACCTTTAAAATTAATCCATAATGTGGCAGCAAGATTAATTTTTAATGAGCCAAAAAGAATGCACGTCACACCATCAATTCTCCTGTCACACCTGTTCATCAATTTGAACTGGCTACCAATAGCTGCTCGCATAAAATTCAAGGCATTAATGTTTGCCTACAAAACCACCACTGGCTCTGCACCCCTTTACCTAAATTCATTACTTCAGACCTATGTGCCTCTAGAAGCTTGCGTTCTGCGAGTGAACGTCGCTTGATTGTGCCATCTCAAAAAGGCACAAAATCACTTTCACAGACTTTTAAATTAAATGTTCCCTCCTGGTGGAATGACCTGCCCAACTCAATCCAAGTGACTGAGTCCCTAGCCATCTTCAAGAATCGGCTAAAAACACATCTCTTCCATCTTTATTTGACCCTCTAAATCTAGCACTCTATATTCTAATTCTATTCTTAAAAAAATAAATAAATAACACTAGCTTGCTCTATTCTTTTTCTATTCTCTGTTTTCTTCTTCATTATATAATTTTAAAAAAACAAAACAAAACAAAAAAACACTTGCTACATGTACTGCGTTAAGCTAACAGACTTGTTATAGCCCTTGCATATCTTTGCTCTTTTGTTGATTTTGATTGCTTCCATTGTCCTCATTTGTAAGTCGCTTTGGATAAAAGCATCTGCTAAATAACTAAATGTAAATATAATGCTTCGTCTGGAAATGAACAATTTATTTATGTTGTGTTGTGAACTTTTATCTTCTACGAAGCAGAGACCAGGAGACGTTGGGATATCTTTCATCCAGAAGTTACTCTTTATTGAGAACTCGCTGTGCGTCGCTGTAGTCATCCAAGTCTAACTAAAGCAGTGATACATTGTAGTTTTAAATACATTTAGGGGGCAGTGCTTAGGAATGGAGACCAAGCACCTGGGTGACGACTTTAAACAAAGCATGCAAATGAGAAAGACAGACCCAATCAACAACACTCGATTGCATTGATAATCCAATCAGTCTAATGATTCATGTCTGGGCCAGGGGGCTCCGAAAGCCATTTGCAGAACAAAAGATTCGAGTCTGGCTCATTTCACTTACAATAGGAGAACAGGAACTGGCAGGGACCTCTTGCATCTGATGTAGTGATCTGACTCATGTCACCATTTTTCACCTTAAATGCTAAATACAAGGTATATATTCTTCAGTTTGTACACTATTACATTGGAATCTAAATTAAACATTTAAATAAATTTGTAATCCCACAATTCCCCCTTTGAGAGTTCTAATAACTCTCACAAAATACAAATTTAGACACTTAAAAGTTTATTCTTGTAACTTGTGATCGTTACAGGCACATAGCACTTGTTCTGTGTTGATTGTCTGTAATTGCATGCTGACACAGAAACAAAACATGCAATTATGGTCCGTGAAGTTCTTACGGGTAATAATCTTTTCTGGTTGGAACTGTCATTTCCTCGTGAGAGGCGGAAGTCATTTGCTGAACGAAACACTTGATACTGTGGATGCATAGATAGTACACCAGTAGGAGAAACAACAGCAGAATTGCTATGTCCTTGATCCACAGCCAGGGTTTACCTAACAAGTCTCCGAACCATGAAGAATTATCTTCAGCCATCAGGTGTAATTTTGCTGAAAGATCAAGAATGTCTTGATCATGTTGCTGGATGACTGAAGTTCTCGTATGTGATTCTCTGCGTTGTGTATTTTTTTCTTTGTTCTGTCTTCCGTGACAGTTGGCTCGGCAGTGGGTCTCGTTGTCTTTTAGAGGTTGTGGCTTCACACGCAGGTGAGGAGTTCGGCGTATGGGTCTCAGGACAGCCATCATGTGGTATCTGCACAGAGGAAGAAAGAAAACAAAAGACAGCAGTATTTGTTCTAAAGACTACAAACATTAGGGTTGTATCCTCTGTTCAATCTCGTCTGCTATTGTTGTTCCTTCTTTCCCTATTTCTTAATTCCTGTGACACCTAAAGAACAGTGAGGTGAGGGTGGACTAGTGGATGGGGAAGGCCTATGAGGGATGTTCACCGCAGGGTTGGCCCCAAGCCTGTTGCTCTGGTTCTTCCCTGGGCTCCTCACTGGTCCATGTGTCCTAACCTATCCCTGTAGGTGGAGGAACAACTTTACAGTGTGACACATGAGTCCAAGTTTTCCTTCCTGACACAATACTGCAGCTGCTGTAATCAACATCACTTGATGTGGTCCGTACCACTTAGGCTCTAATGGCTTGTTTCTGAACGACTTTATCATGACCCATTGACCTGGGATGATAGTGTGTCCACCTTCTAGTGGAGTCTGCCAACACGACTCAACTCTCTCTCTGGCACTCTGTACTGCCTTTGTGAGGTTTTCACAGTAAGCGATCAGGGCATCTGAAGCAATGTGAACATCAGCATTTCTAAGACCAATCACACCTGGCATCTGCATAGGACGTCCAGTAATAATCTCATGAGGGCTCAGTCCTACTGATCTGTTAGGTGACGCCTCATACTACACAGTACTGCGGGCAGTGCTTCAACCCATGGTACTCCTTCCTGATGCATTTTGCTTAGCCTGGTTTTGATTGTTCTGTTTGATCGTTCAACCTGTCCTGATGCTTGTGGCCTATAGGGACAGTGAAGGTTCCACTTAATCTTCAACATTCTAGACACTTCCTTGACTACCTGTCCTGTGAAGTGGGTACCTTGATCTGAGTCAATGCAATCTGGTAATCCCCATCTGGGAATGAAATCAGTAACAAGACATTTAGCAGTATGTGCAGCTGTAGCACGCCCTGTTGGATAAGCTTCTACCCATCTTGAGAATTTGTCTATTACTACCAAAACGTCAGTTTTTCCTTTACAAGGGGGCAATGATATGTAATCAACTTGCAGGTGACGAAATGGCCCTGGTGGAGCTGGGGTATGTGCTGCTGGTGTGGTGGCTGCTGGTACCTCATTATTTTTCTGACATGTTACACATCTCTTGACTGTTTCAGTGGCTATGTTTCTGAATTTTGGATTCCACCATTGATTTGAGAACCTGTGATTCATCGTTGCTGGACCACTGTGACCCAAATTGTGTATTTGTTGAGCCAAATATGGCAACAGTGATTCGGGAGCAACATACTTTCCCCCTTTGGTCCAGCAGCCGGATGCATCCACAGTGGCTCCTTTTTCTAACCATGTCCATGCTTCATATAGAGGAACGTCTTTATACAGATCAATGATTGATTCCGGAGGTAGAATTGTCTTCTGTGCTGTACTACCTGAACACACTTGTACAGTTGCATAGAAACAAGCCTGTTTAGCCGCTACATCAGCAAGAGCATTACCTTTAGCTTCTGTAGTATTAGTTGTGAGGTGTGCTTTCACTTTGATCACCGCTAATTTCTTTGGGAGTTTCATGGCAAACATTAAATCTTTCACTAATCCAGCATGCTTAATGGGGGATCCAGCAGAAGTTAGAAATTGTCTGGTTTGCCAAATAACACCAAAATCATGAATTACCCCAAAAGCATACCTGGAATCTGTGTAGATATTTGCAACTGATCCTGAAGCTAGCGTGCATGCTCTTGTTAAGGCTACTAGTTCTGCAGCTTGAGCTGAAAAATGATCTGGAAGACGACCTGAAGCAACTACTTCAGTGGTGGAAGTTACTGCATATCCTGCTCGTCTGTTACCTTCAATAACTTGAGCTGAACCATCAACAAACAACTCCAATTCTGCGTTCTCTATGGGAGTTTCTGCTATTTCACTTGTCGCTGCATATGTAAGCGTAACACAATCATGAGTCATTTCACCTTCACCATCTAACACAACTTCAGTCATTGCAGACATCATACATGAGGATGGGTTCGTGACTGGTGCACGCTGTATAACAATGTTCGGGGCTGTGAGAGTTGCTAACCAATTTCCCCAACGGGAGGAGGTGACAGAAGTGACTTTTGCTTGATTCATTAGTGCAGACACTGCGTGAGGGCATTTTACATTTACATTCTGACCTAACACCATTCCTGATGAAGCCTGAAGCGCTAGATGAACTGCCTGTACTGCTCTGAGGCATGGGCCCATACCTTGAGCGACTATGTCAAGTTTACCAGAATAGTAATGAATTGGGCGTAAGCTGCCCCATGATCTTGCATTAGACATGCAGTCATAAAGCCTAAGTGTTCATGGACATAAAGCACAAAGGGTCTATCAGATTGGGCAATTCCTAATGCTGGTGCTTGACATAGTGCTCTCTTCAAATCATTAAAAGCTTTGATATGAAGTTCTTCCATACAAACAGTATCTGAAACTTTACCATGGCCTTTCAACAAATCATAGAGAGGCTGTGCAATCGAGGCATAGTCTTCAATCCAAGGTCTACAGTAACCTGCTGTTCCTAAAAATGAGCGGAGTGTTTTAATGGTAGTAGGCGGAGGTATGGCTTTGACTGAAGCCGCTCGATCCTGTGTAATGGATCTATTTCCTGCACCAATTGTTTGACCCAGAAATGTGACTTGCTTTTTAGCAATTTGAGCTTTGTGAAAGCTGCATTTGTGTCCTTTTATGCAAATAGTCCAACAATGCTGTCAATTCAATTTGATGTACCTCGTGGTCTGTTGAGGCAAGCAAAATATCATCGACATATTGAATCATAGTGGACTGTTTGACTGGACATTCTGGGTCACACAAATCACGTCTGACAGCCTGATGATATATGGTTGGGGAGTTTTGAAATCCCTGTGGCAATCGTGTCCACTGGTATTGTTCATAGTCAACTGTGAAAGCTAACCATGACTGGCTGTCAGAGTGCAACGGTACAGAAAAGAATCCATTAGACATATCAATTACTGAAAAATCTTACAATCTAATGGTAAGCCATTACAAATTGTAGATGGATCTGCCACTAGGGGGGTGATTTTATCAATATGTTTATTGGCTATTGTAAGTCTCCATGTCCCATTTGATTTCTTGATGGGCCATATGGGTGAATTACATGGACTGTTGGTTTTAACTAGCACTCCTTGCTTCAGCAACTTTTCTACAATAGGTTTGATTCCTGTATAGCTTCCTTATTAATCGGATATTGTTTGGTGACCGGAGGTGGATTTCCGTCAATTTAACTGGTTCTACACCTGTTAACAAACCACAATCATCCTTGTCTTTAGCCCAAATTAGATGATTCTGTAAGAAAGCATACTCAGTAGGGATTGCATTATTGGTAGAAACTTGTGCTGAGGAAATTTTTATGCTAGCGGATTCTGAGGACACGTCTAACGTTAGATGTACTTGTCTCAGAAGATCCATGCCTAAAATTGCACCTGTATTTAATGGAGCACATAGCAATTTTGTAGTCAGAGTTTTTGGGCCAAATTGTACCTCTATGGGCGGGGTTTCATACAAAACAGAATCTTCACCTATTACGCCAGTTAAACAAAGTTTGGTTTTCTTGTATGGGATGTTTAAAACTTGTGCCAATTTTGTAGGAATTACTGTACACTCTGCACCTGTATCAAGCAAAAAATCAATCTCTTTCTCTTTTACGCTACCTTTCACAAAAATTATTTTGTCATTGTGATGGATTACAGGGGAAAGGTCAACTCACAGCCCCAACAATTAGTTTTTTTCCTGGTCTTGTTGTGCTCTTACAAGAGCCTGTACGAGCTGTCCTAAAGTTTCAGTGGTCACTGGCGGAACTACTTCAGGGTTGTAGGCAGGCTGAGGAGGAGCAGAATTATGCATAGCATTTCTTTTACTATCTTGCAACTTCTTCCTACACTCTTTCTCCCAATGTCCTAATTTTTCACAGTAGTTGCATTTGCCTTCTCTTTTAGACCATCTCTTGTCTTGTTTTGTTGTGTTAAACGTAGCTGCTGCTACTCTCACTTTTGCCTTGACATCAGCATCTCTTTCCCATGTAGCTAACCTGTCTAGGTTACTTCTGAGAGTTCTGTTAGACCAAGTTAGATCTAAGAATGGTAAAGCTTTTCTGTATTCGGCTACAAGGCCATCTGACCAGATACGAACTAGGGGTCCCTTGTCATCTAGCACACTTTCAGGGTCATCAACAATTCCACTGTAAATTACAGCTGACTGACAAAATCTCTCAGTATATTCACTCACAGTTTCTTCTTTCTTTTGCACACAGGTAGTAATTCTAGACCAATCTATTTTGGGTCCTAAGATATTCTTTAGGATTTTCAAAATACCTTCTCTTAAATCACCTTTACTTGCATGTCGCAGTTCAGAAGTAACAGCAGATTCAAAACTGTTGAATTCAGATTCAGTTAGAATTTGTGACATCAGCTGTGTGACTTCTGCTAACGACATGTCGTAAAGGCGCATTTTACTGATCAATACTCTTCTAAATTCAGAAAAATGTGTGCGTGCTGAGGGTAAGCTCTGAGACAGTCTCTCTATATCTTTAGGTCCTAGTGTTTTGGCAACAGTTTGTACTTGCACAACAGAAGAGTTGAGGGGAACACTTTCAGTTTCCTCAATTCTGAGAGATCTTCTCCGAGCACCACAAACATTGACCGAATTTACAGGCACATCAATTACTGATTGGAGAGCTACATCTCTTTCAAAGAATGCTTGTAAATCAGGGTAAATTTTATCCGCTGACTAACTTCCACATCAGTTTTGCTGCAGCTTTGTTGCGGTTCAATTTCTTAGTCAAAGAGGACACTCTAGCTTGAAGCTCATTGTTCTGTTTCTCTAGCTCTGAGTTACGCTGAGATTGTTGTGTAGCTAGTGCTAAACCAAATTCTCTGTGGCAGCAGATAATGCCTTTCACATTGTTCTTGCGAACACATGCTCCTAATACCTTTTTACACTCATCTACAGACCAAGTCTTATCTGGATGGATCTCATATTTCTGAATTAGTTCTTGTCTAACTTTTTCAGTGACTATTAGGTTCATTTGCACTCCTAACAGTGATTTGAATTCGCTATCTGACCACAAAGGAGTCGCAAGACCACCCTTTTCTGTTGTTGGAATCAGCCTAGCATTCCTTCTAACCATTTTGTATGTTTCTTCTGTACCACACAAACAAACACTAAAACTTCTCTGATCAACAGAGGGTACACTTGTTAACACAGCTTAACTATTGTTAACTTTGTTACCACACAATCAAAACACTAAAACTTCTCTGATCAACAGAGGGTACACTTGTTAACACAGCTTAACTATTGTTAACTTTGTTACCACACAATCAAAACACTAAAACTTCTCTGATCAACAGAGGGTACACTTGTTAACACAGCTTAACTATTGTTAACTTTCCAAATTACCAACACTTCACACTTAACTTCCCTGCCTACAAGAACAGAGGATAAACCAAAATTATTAGCATGAAATGCTAAACTTCTCTGTGAAAAGAGGATAAACCAAAATAACTAGCACGTAAATGCCAATCTTCCCTGCCTACACAGAACAGAGGATAAAACAATATTAGCACTTGATGCTAAACTTCCCTGCCTGGACAGAGGGTAACTTCATCTCTAAAAGTTCATTTTTTTAGAGGAAAACTTAGTTAACCAAACCCTACAGCTGTCTGTTAACTCTTCTCTGACGGCGCAGAGGATAAACAAATTTGTACTGGTCTTAAAGGTTCTTTTGGATTAGAGACAGCACTCACCACAACCTTGGTTGAGAGAAAAATTCAGTCTGGAAATCTTTGTTCAGCTTGAAGTTTTCGCTGGATTCCAAAAGATGCAGTCTGGAAGCAGATCTTTGTTTGAGCTTGAAGTTTTCAAACTGGATTCAGGTGAGGAAGCTGGAACTCTATCCGGGTCACGGCACCATCTGTTGTGAACTTTTATCTTCTACGAAGCAGAGACCAGGAGACGTTGGGATATCTTTCATCCAGAAGTTACTCTTTATTGAGAACTCGCTGTGCGTCGCTGTAGTCATCCAAGTCTAACTAAAGCAGTGATACATTGTAGTTTTAAATACATTTAGGGGGCAGTGCTTAGGAATGGAGACCAAGCACCTGGGTGACGACTTTAAACAAAGCATGCAAATGAGAAAGACAGACCCAATCAACAACACTCGATTGCATTGATAATCCAATCAGTCTAATGATTCATGTCTGGGCCAGGGGGCTCCGAAAGCCATTTGCAGAACAAAAGATTCGAGTCTGGCTCATTTCACTTACAATAGGAGAACAGGAACTGGCAGGGACCTCTTGCATCTGATGTAGTGATCTGACTCATGTCACCATTTTTCACCTTAAATGCTAAATACAAGGTATATAACTTCTTCAGTTTGTACACTATTACATTGGAATCTAAATTAAACATTTAAATAAATTTGTAATCCCACAGTTGTCAAAACACTCACATGATGTTAGCCAATCATCACAGTGGCTGATTCCTGGGAGGCTCTAAAGGACCCGCCCCTTAAGTAGTTTCAGAAAAGTTTAGAATGAGGGTTGAAAATAATCACTTTCCACATATTTATTTATTTTATTTTTTTGGTACCCCTTTAAGGCCCTGGCATCATGACCTTCTCCTGACTGGGCTACGTTAATGTCCCAGGACCTGTCAATGTTCTAAAGCCCTAAACACATTGCACAATTTTCGGCTGTCCCAGACGACCAATCAGAAATCGCCGCGATTGCTTCACGATGCCATTCTTTCATCTGGGACAGCCGAAAATCGTGCAATGCGTTTCGGGCTTAACACACTTTGTAGAATGCCTGAGTAGAAATCTTTACGATTATAATAGCCTGCAGAGCTATCAGGTGAACATAAAACACCAATGTGGGCCGATAGCCCCACCACATTGTGGGAAATCCAACGGTCATGTAAACCTTGAAAAATAACTTTGAATTTATCTTCAGAGGCTGTTTTAATGTACATTCCATGCAACTGCACAACAATGACTGACATAACGTTTTGTTATCATGCAGACAGTGAACCACTCACAAATAATTGCGAAATGGACCAAGTTTGCAGCCAACCTCCTTGCAGCCAAGCTAATTTGCTGTTCCACAGCCTTCAAAGCCTGAAGGTTAAATTAAGACATGGTCATTTTCCTAGACCGAGCATTATGGATGTTAATTTATGTAAGCTTAAGACTTTGTATGGACAAAGGGCATTTGCATTGCCTTTGGACATTAGAATGATGACGGATCATGAGGGTTTTAGTAAAAGAGTGAAGAGAATGTTTTTACATAGGCTGTCTTATTTGACTGATTTGGATTATTGTACTGTCTTGAAGATTGTCTCTGTGGTGTGTGTTGAGTGTGAAAATTATATTTTTGATATTTGTTTTGTAATTGTAAAAAAGGTAGGCTAATGCCAAAAATGCCTTTAAATCACGAAAATTGTTTTCTTCTAATATCAAGGACCACAATGGAAATAAGTCTCGTTTTCTTTATTGTGTTATCCTTAGCAAAGAAGCGTTATTCAGATGTATTGTCACTTTTTACGTCTAATAAAACAACTCAACTCAAAGCCTGATGTCTTGTTCTAGATGTGACCTGTCCCAGAGCACTCACTAGGTGGAAGGTTCACCTTCAATGACCCCAAGCACACAGCCAAGACAATGCATGAGTGGCTTAGAAAAGACTGGGAATGTCCTTGAGTGATCCAATCAGAGGCCAGATTTAAATCCAATCGAATCTGTGGAGAAACTTGAAAATGGCTGTCCACTGTCAGTCCCCATCCAATCTCACAGTTTGAGAAAGCTATATGAAATAAGTGACATATAATCCTCAAATCCAGGACTGTAAAAGTTATTGCATCATACCCCAAAAAAGGACTTGAGACTGTACTTATGTCATCAGGTTTTGATGCATAATGGACCAAAAAAATAATATTTTAGCATAAGGCAAACAAAATGTACAAAAAGGTGGGTCTGAATATGTTCAGAATGCAATGTAGACACATGAATACAACATACTGATTTTTAAATATTGTAAAAAAAAAAAAAAAAAAAAAACTCTATACAAACAAAATTACAGGACTTTAAAATGTCATGTAAACAACCACACACACACACAGGGGAAAAAAACAAACAGAACAAAAAACTATTTGGGCCACAGTCATCTGTGACGTGAACGTAGCTTTGATTTTACACAGATACGCATCTTCTGGTGGCATTTTAAATGGCCGAGCCATTCAAAACTCTTTCCACAAAAAGAACAAGAATACTGTCTCACATATGCATGCCTTTTCATATGTATCTCTAAGTGTGATGAGAGTTTTGGGACTTTTCTTTTATTCTGAACACAATTAAATGGTCTTCCTCGGGAGTGCATGTGCAGGTGTTTTCTGAAACTGCTAGTTTTTCTAAAGCCCTTGTCACACTCAGAACACTGGAATTTCTTTCCAGAATGAGTTTGCAAATGACGTTTCAGGTCCGTGTGATATGTGAAACTCTTCTCACACCGAAGGCACCTGTAAGGCCTCTCTCTAGTGTGAACCCTCATGTGAATGTCAAGGTTTCCTTTAACTGTGAAACTCTTTCCACATTGAGTGCAGCTGAAAGGCTTCTCTCCAGTGTGAATTCTTAAATGAACCTCAAGATTTGCTTTGTTTTTGAAAGACTTTCCACAGTAATGGCACATGAAAGGTTTCTCTCCGATGTGAGTTACTACATGATTCTTAAGATCATTTCTGTCTGTGAAACTCCTTCCACACTGATGGCATATAAAACGGATCTCTCTCAAGTGAATCTTCATGTGGTCTTTAAGGGTTACAGTGAATCGGAAACACTTTCCACACTGACTACATACAAATGGCTTCTCTCCTGTGTGAGTCGTCACGTGGTTATTAAGGGTTCCTTTATGTGTAAAACTCCTTCCACACTGAGGGCATGTGAAAGGCTTCTCTCCAGTGTGAATTCTTATGTGGATTTTAAGGCTTGCTTTCTGAGAAAAACTTTTCCCACACTGTTGGCAGCTGAATGGGCTCTCTCTAGTGTGCACTCGCAAGTGGACTTTCAGGTTTCCTTTTCGAATGAAACTTTTTCCACACTGTTGGCAGGTGAATGGGTTCTCTCCAGTGTGAATTTTCATGTGATCTTTAAGACTTCCTTTTTGAGTGAAACTTTTTCCACACTGTTGGCAGGTGAATGGGGTCTCTTTAGAGTGAATTCTCATGTGGACTTTCAGGTTTCCTTTTTGAGTGAAACTTTTTCCACATTGTTGACAGGTAAAAGGACTCTCTCCAGTGTGAACTCTCATGTGGGATTTAAGACTACCTTTCTGAACGAAACTTTTCCCACACTGCTGGCAACTGAATGGGCTCTCTCTAGTGTGAATTTTCATATGGACTGTCAGGTTTCCTTTTCGAATGAAACTTTTTCCACAATGTTGGCAGGTGAAAGGGTTCTCTCCAGTGTGAATATTCATGTGATCTTTAAGACTTCCTTTCGAGGTGTAACTCTTCCCACACTGCTGGCAGGAGAATGGCTTGTCTTCCATGTGAATTCTCATGTGCACATCAAGGTTTCCATGTTGATCGAAATGACTACTAGTTTGACTAGTCGTTTGAGCTCTTTTTCGTGACAAAGTCTTTTCATTCTCTGAGCAACTTAAAGATTTTTCTCCCGTTATTAATGAATGATGTTTTTCATATTGACCCTTAATTTCCCTTTTATTCAGTTCTTGACTCTCCTCCTTCAGCACCCTCAGGCCTAAGGAGAAAAAGAAAGTTTAATGTCAGTTTAATGGCACAAAGCAACACATCAAAACATTTAGATATGTAAAGCTTTAAAAAAAAAAAAACAAGTACACTAGATCCTACATGCATAAGCTACTAAGTCAATACTTCTCAATATTATTAACATGTCCCGAGTGGCAATTAATCAAATCCCTATTTAAAAACACAGTCTGACCCAGAATAACTGGTTAGACATAGAACAAGAGTGTCAAGAGTTTGACATCCCTGGTATAGACAGATCAAATCTGCCATTTATGTAGAAAAATATTTTAAAAATTGCCATTAGGGCTGCATGATAATGGTTAAACTGATAATCACGATTATTTTGATTAAAATTATAATCACGATTATTCTATCAAAAGGTTAAATGCAATAACATCTCATGTCCTTTAACCACCCTCCACTGACTATACACTGATTTCGTTTAACCAACTATGATGTTTTGTAATCTGTATTTACATTAGATTTTCTAAGTGACAATTTGTTCGCAAATGAGACAAAGCCACTCAGATCGCGCCGTAAATTTGTTCAAAGATCGTTAACCCCTTAGCAGTCAAAGATCGGCGACGGCCCTAGATTAAAGATGCTTCACTTTAACAGCACGTTAAAACATCACACTCTTACTTGATCTGGACAAACTGTGCTTCAGTAGAAAGACTCTAGCTTCGATATTTGACCACTATTTTGAAAAAACATTGTTGCAGTGACAGTAGGAGCGCAAAATAATAAATCTGTACGTGACATGTTTGGAATAGAAATTCACGACGCATTCATATTCAGTCCCGTCTGCAGCTGTTTATGTGTGTTCACGTAGATTCACTGAACCGCATCAATAAGGGCTTATAGTCCAAACATGCATATACACGGAGAAATATAGATATATTTACTTCATATTTCTTCAGACAGAATCTTAATTTATATTAATTTTGCACTGATTTACTCAATCTGATGAGCATTAGCCGCTCCCTGGGCTACTATCACTGTGTGTTTACCTCCGAGCTCGCGCTGTGACTCTCCGAGACCTGATTCGTCCGTCGCCTGTCAATCATAACTGCGTCTCATGTCCCGCCCCGTCTGTTCCTGTCACACACTTCCTGTACTCTTCTGTGTTGATATCTGACCACAGCATACACAGAGAAACCTCGGTACCCGCAAAATATCTAAATAATAAACACACCATTATGATAGTATATGGTTTGAATGTGATTTTCTTGAGATTTAGGGGGTCAGATTTAGGAGATTTTTGATAGCCATAATGAATATGTACATCTGAAATGCTAATTTGTGCAGCGATATAAAAGACTGTAAATAGCTTATTTTAACAACAATAAACGACCAAGTTCCACTTGATGGTGGTTTGAAGTGAGTTTTGAGTAAAAGTGTACTAATAATCTCATAAATTGTCGTATGTATCTTGATGCTAATGTTAGCTCTAATGCACCTGCAGAACAGGTGCAGTTCTTCTTCATGATGCATTTTGTCATAATTCACGTAAGGTCGCAAGAACATGTTTTGTTGTTGGATTGAAACAATGTGGCTTGGTAAACCTTGTAATGCCAGAATAAAGGCTAATAATGGCTGAATAAAACTAAAGAATAATGATAAAGGAATAATGAGGATTATGTCTCATACCTGGCGGAGGTGTGAAAGTCTTGTCTTGTAATAACAATAGAGACAAGACTGGGACAGTTTGCTGAGCCAGACACGAGGAGACCGCTTAAAGGGGTCATAAATCAATTTTATTAGCTTTCTCTAAAAACACACGACATGGTCTTAGAAAATGTTTCATAAAATTCAGTTTCAGAGATTATGTTCTGAAGTTTAAAATGAAGCATTAGTAGACTTGCGTTTCTAAAATCATATCCTACAAGCAAACTTTTTTTTATACATTTAAAAAATGTTTTCAATATTTTTATTTTCTTGTTTGAGCTTATATATCTTTATTATCATAACTGTCTGAGTAATTCTGATTCTTGAACAGTAAACTTTGAAGTGTCAGCTTTGTGAACATATGTTGATTATGTATCTAGTAAGAAAGACTCATGAGCAGGAACCTTTTTATTTTGTGTGTGTCATGTGTGTCTCCATGCTGAAAATGACAGTGAAGGGGTTAATACACACTGAAAATTAACATTGCCATGCCGTTTTCAACTGATTAACATTATGAAAACTGGTAAAAACTTTAGAAATTCCTAAAATAACTTCCAATAATTCCAATTTATGTACATTTTCTCCATTGTATTGCCACAGGTAGCAAAAGCGCATTTGTTCCTCAAACACAATAGATCCATTATTGAAACTCGGTGAAAGTTTGATCAGGGTAGATTTGGTTACACAAACAGCACAAATGGCTTTCATGCAAGCAGAATATCACTGTGGAGAGATCACTAAACTCCAGCACATGTATGTTTTCATATCATCAGCGCTTGTTCCGCCATCGGTGTTGCCAGATTGCACAGATTAAGTAAAACACCGGACAGAGAGTGTATCCTTAAAGGATGTTTTGGGGACTAAAGCTCTTCACATCTGGAAACCACAAGCATGAACACTAGTGAAGATAATGCAAGATAAAGCAAATGCCAAACAGACCCAGGCCCCTCCCACGATTGTTGATTGACACTAGCGTTTTACCTTAGACCCGCCTTGAGTGAGCTGTCATCAGTCCTCCATTGTTTCGACGCCGGAGAAGATGTAAACAAGAATGTCTCCTCAGTGATTGAGGTGTTTTGTTGTTGGATGTAATAATGAACATAGCAGTCGTCATTTACTCCCGACATCTGAGCCGCTGAAGATGCAGAGCATTACATTTGTTTTTGAAGGGAATGCGCCCCCAAACTACCAAAATGTGTCTATGTTCATGTGAATCATTTGTGAACCAGCTTCATCTACAGAAGTGAGTATAAGGTATAACGTGCTAGTTAGCAAGTTCTGCAGCTAAATGTGGCTAAAGTAAACCACACTGCTGGTCACCCCAAGGAAGAGAGGGGCGGGGCGAGCAGAGCTCATTAGCATTTAAAGAAACATGCACTAAAACGGGTTGCTGAAAACAGAGCTGATTTTGACAGGGTAAAAGGGGTGTTGTTTTACACTACCATTGAGAAATTTTAACCAAAGTATGTTATAGACCAGCGGTTGGAAACCTATGGCTCGCAAACGTATGGCCAGATCTCTCACCCTTTACCAACAAATGATCCATTACAAAAATTAGACTTCACTAGAGATCAGCAATTCCTTTGTTGTAGAGCCTACATAAGCTGATAAAAGGTTATAATAATAATTTTTAATTTTTTTTGTACCGGCAAAGCCGCCAAACAGAACTCAATCCACTTCTGACTGGATATTTTCTGCGTGTGAGGTCCGAGTGCAACACGGAGACTTTTTGTCTTTGGTGGCGCGCCAAAAACGGTTAAAACACGGTGTCAAAATGCCAGCACTGGTGAGTATTCACATAAATACGGTCGACATAAGTAGGGATGTGCGCTACGACTAATTTGACTGTCGTTTAAACGGAAGTTTTGTATCCGACTAGTCAACTAGTCTAAAAGCTAGAAACCCCCAAAAAATGCCAAAAAAAAAAAAAAAAAACAGCCTACACTTGAAATATTTAATCTTTGCATCGCACTGTCAAATCCCTCAATGAAATCTGCTAAAAATAGGTCACGATTATGCCGTATGCTTGCCTCACGTTATCATCATTTAATTTTAGACTGTCGTTAAACAGAAAATAAGGAAGAGCATAACTCAACATAAACCAGTGCATAGCTTATTTATTCAGATCAGCTGGAGCAATGCAGAAATGGAAAATAGACTGACAGAATTCTTCATTTTCATATAACGCTAGCCAACATATTAAAACACGTCAAAAACAATAGGAAAGTTTATCAAGGAATAGCATTAAAACGGCTTTTAAAAATGTACTTCATGTTGGCTATATTGTCTAAGAACAAAACAATGCTCGTTTACTCGGAGCATGCGCATGTGTTCAGTGGATTTAACATGTTAACGTGGTCTGGCGACAGACGGGACTAGAGGCGATTCTGCTCTCGGCAGCAACTGAAGTCACGCAGAGAGCAAACTACAAGCAAGCAGACAGTTTCGAAAAGAGCCTGGAAATCCCGCTCCAGCACCGAAGTGGGTCTTCGTTTAGAGGAATAGACGGCGCGGACGGGATCACGGACCGCAGCGGCGGCGGGTTAACATTAGTGTGTGACATGATTGACATTTGCTGGCTTTGGCTAGCCTCCAAGCTAACGCATACGTGCCTGTGTTGAATATGATTACGCGTCGCTCCAGTAGAGTTATTGTAAGCCAATTTGACATCACAGTTTACACACAACTTTTCCGTTTCCTTCTAATTAAAAATAATCCCACACCTTGCTGGAAACTGACATTAAAACACGTTATTAACGTTAACAGCCAAAAAAAGTTTCACAAGATTAAGAAAGTACCTGGAAATAATGCACGGCTTCATCTTTTGTCATTTTTCTTTTCTTGGCGCTGAATTGCTGATGTCTTTTCCCAGCTATGATCATTTGCAGTCAGCCGCAAACATAAGGTGTGAGGTGAGCGGTCGCGAGCGCAGATGCGGGAACGGCGCGTCACGTGTGCTTAGCCTGCTGCCTGTGTTCACCGTAAAATGCATTTTTTTTTTGTAATGATATGCATAAATAAAAATCTAAACATGAACACATACATATATACATACATATACACATATATATGTGTATGTTAATTTTAATATTAATATAGAGCGACATTTTTTTTTTTTTTTGAGCAACTGGGATGGTGCCCCCTGGGAGTTGGTGCCCTACGCAAACTGCGTACTCTGCGTATAGGGAGCGGTGGTACTGTACATAGCTAAGAGATGGTTAAAACTACACAGCCCAGTCAAAGATAGGTTTGATATTGGGAGATATTGAATGTAGACTAATGTGTGTGTAAAATGCGGGGAATTAAAACTGAAATTGCTTTCTAATTTGCAATCGTGCTTACATATGTGTATAGGAAGCGCCGGTGCGGAGCACACATTCAACAAGATAAGACATTTGTCAGATGCTTACAGACTCTGTAGTCATCTCGCCTTACTCTTACATGATCGGTGAGCTCGGACTCCTGCTGCACTGGGCAACTCTATAGCTCATGCTGGATGAGCAGAGCAGACGCCTTTAGTTTAGAATTGAAGAAAACTATCTAACTGAATTAAATGTTATGATCCTTAAAAAAACGCAACATGACAGTGGAGGCGGTGCCAGTAATGTAAATGCAGAGGTGGCATCTTCTATATTAATTGCACTGTCACACTCCATCATGGCAATATCGTGAGACAGCTTTTCACCTCGAAGGGAAATCATGTCACATTTCTTGACATCTTGAGGCACAAAACCTTGTCACACCCCTCCCATTCAACGTAAAATCACAATGGAATGGTTAAGTCCTGGGGGCACACTTGTTTTACACGTATTTGGCACCACCTATTGTTGCATGTATATTATCCTCCTGCAGGTCTAACCGCTTTCAATAAAGCACTGTCTTTTGTCCCTACAACCAATGATGAATTCAACACCTATGGTGGATCTTCAGATTATTTGTAGAACTTTACGTGTTAGAGAATTCTTTGGTAATGGATCTATTGTGGAACCTTGAACACACTCTTTAATGCTGAAGATACTCTTCTTTCTGATCACCCTCCCCCTTCTGAAAAAAACGAGAATTTCTAAAAAAAATCATCATTTGTTCCTTTTAAGAACAGAAATGCCTGATTAAAAACGTTCTATCGTCCTGTAGAGGAGGATGTACAGGAGGTATTTTCTAACAAGCGTGAGTACAACGTTTTTATTAATTTAACTAAGGGTGAACTAAGTGCTCTGTTGGATTTAAGAAAAGATAAGACTGTTATAGTCAAACCAGCAGATAAGGGTGGTTCCATTGTAGTAATGAATTGTGCTAACCATGACCTAGAAGTGGAAAGACAATTAAATAATAATGTCTTTTATAAAAAATTGAGTACTGAGCCCACCAATGTTTTCAAGAATGAAATTCAGGACTACCTTCAACAGTTTGTGGATGTTGGTGAGATTACAAAACAGGAGTTTGATTTCATGAAGGTTGGTTAACCCAGTTACACCAGTCATTCATATACTTCCTAAAATACATGAAGACCTTACTTATCCTCCAGGAAGACCAATTATATCTGGAATAATAGACTCTTACTTTTTTTCTTAAAGCCGGTTGTATTTACATTACCCTCCTTCGTCAAAGACTATCAACATGATACAAATTTGAAAAACTATTGATTTACCTGATGAAATATTGTTTGTAACATTCGATGTTGAGACTATACACCAACATTCCACATGAAGGTGGGATTGAGGCAATGCAATTCTTTCTCAGAGACCCGCATCAAAATAAAAACCCTAGTGTTAATTGCATTAAAACATTAGCTAAATTAGAAAAAACATAGCTGGTGTTGACAAAAAATTTTCAGATACATAGATGATTTCTTCAGATTAAGGGTACCATCCATGGGTAGCACCATGGCCACAAGTTATGCAAACTTGTATGTGGGCCTCTTTGAACAGAAATTTATTTTTAATGGTCTACAAAATCCCTTTTTCTCAAACACTGTACTTTGGCGAAGGTATATTGATGATATTTTTATGTTATGGTCAGGTACTGAAAATCAACTGCTACAATTTCACAGTTTTCTTAATACTAATGATGAACACTTATGTTTTACAGTTAATTATGATGTTTCATGTGTTTGTTTTTTGGACGTTCGTATTATTAGGGATGGTAAAAAAAACAAAAAAAAAAATTCACAGATCTCTACAGAAAACCAAACTTTGAAACGTAGCTTGCCTATTAGTCAATTTACATCGACTTTGTAGTACTGAACAGTCATCTACACAAAGCACTGATCTGGTTAACAGATTTAGAAAGAGAGGTTACAATGAAGACTGGATACAGTCTGCAGTTAGGAGATTTGCAAATGAAAATCAAGAGACATCTCTAAACAAAAAACTGTTCAAATCAGAAAATAAAACCATTGTATGTGCTGTTCAATATTCTCCTATTTGTTCAGACATAAATAAAGATCATAGACAAACACTGGTATATCTTAAAATCCGATCCTCTCCTCAGTGCTATCTTTGAGAAAACACCAAGGTTTGTGTATAAACGCTCTCCTAATATACATGATCTCCTGTAAGAACTGATGTTAGTCCATCTGTAGTACGACCCTCTCACTTTTTATCCATCCCCTCGGGTAACTGTAGTTGTGCCCAGTGTAATTTCACTACAAAAACTAAAGTTTTCTCTCATCCTCATTCAGGCAGGGAGTTTAAAATCAAGGGTGTCATCACTTGCACTACTAAAAATGTTATTTACATGATAAAAATGTCCATGCAGGTTAGCATATAGGAAAGGCATAACATGCTTTAAAAACTAGTATTGCAGAACATCGAAGTAGTATACGCACAAATGATCAAAAAAACCCATTAGCAGTACATTTTAATTCAAAATTTTATTATTCAACATTTGAATTTTTCCATAGCCTACTTTTCCAGACCTGAAAATTACTTAAGTAAAATACTTTTTAAACTGCGCAGGAACCGGTTGGCCAAATCATGTTGTTTTACATAAACCTCTAAAATTACAACGCAGTAAAAAGTCTTTGAAGTAAATGAGTTTAAAATATTATGAATGAAATAAGCGCAAATAAAATAGCAGTGTTGCAGTTGCCTTCCATGCATTTCCTTGGAAATTTCTTAAATCAATTTCCATATTTCTAAACTGCGTAGGAACCCTTACTGTTTTAATTAGAAGATATTTAAATATTTATCGGATCACAAAAGGTCCCCAAGCTGGGACTCGATCTCTTGCCCGAAGCACAACCGCACTGCATCTCGAAGCACTGCCTATACAATACAAGGGTATCGGCTCCGACTGTTAGAAGATATTTAAATAAATGTTATAATCATAAAAAAATAATAATAATTATCTTAGTTAAACACAGAATATTTGTTCAGTTATAACTCCGAAAAAAGGTAGGCTGTAATACCATGAACATAATAACAGTCTTATCAAGTATATCTGTACGAAGTTCTGGTTCAAGCTCCGCCCACTTCCGGTTTTATCGATTATTGATAGATATGAATAATTTTGTGATCGTAACAGATACAAACACAGATACAAATACTGGCTTCACTGCACACCCCCTACTAAACACTCTTTCTCCTAAGGGTTTGAACTCATGTTTCTAATTGATCTATGTTTTTCTATTGAAAGGTGAATGTTGTTGATGCAGTTCCATTTGTACCAAATCACACACGATTCTGCTGAGCTTAGGAATGTAGTAGCCAATCAGAGGCGGTCAATTAGTCATCCCTGAATTTTGTTCAGACTGAAACTTGCGCATAAGCAATAAAAGTGCAGACGTACGTACGACAAAAGTAAGAGATTCATTCATCACAGATTATAAGAGGAGCTATGAGTGCTTAAACACTAGCTAGACTGACTGAGTGCATTCTTTCACGGCATGATTCAGTCGAATAAAATGCAGAATGCTCCCAAAATTCAAGATGGGGCAGAAAATATGTATATTTATATAATTTCATATAGTTATTCAATATCACACGAAGAGTGCCATTTTCCCCCCGCAAAAATCACAAATGTGATATTGAGTTTATACAACAGTTCAATAAACAATAAGTTATTAATAGACTTGCGTTTTAGACACCATATTGCCTATTTTTGCTCTATTTTGCCAACAAAAGATGTTTCCAAACACAGCCTCAGCACTGTTTTGCGTCTCTGAGCAACATGACCGTGTTTCGTTCCTGAATGAATCAACCGTTAAATGATTCGGTTCAATCGCAATGAATCACTTAATAACAGTGACTTACTGCCACCTACTGGCGGTTTTAATTTCACATTTAAAGTGTATATTTTTTTAATCATTTCAAATATCAGTATTCGGTGTTTTAGGATTAAAATATCAAAACATTAATGCATTTGTGACTGCAGGTTAAATGCATTCATGTTTTGCATTAAATAATGTGTAAATCTGAATGCCTTCAGATGCAGCTTCTGTGTTTCCTCTGCATTGATAATGATTTTAATGATAATGATATTCTAGGAAAAAAAGGCTTTATTTTGAAGAATATCAGAAACTTTAGGAGACAGCTGCCCACTGCAGTCCTGCAGCTCAGTACACTCAGTAAAATATAGTCCGTTATCGATAAAAACCCAGAAAATATCTATCCATCTATACCCAAAAGATATAGATTTTTGTCTATATTGCACACCCCTATGATAGATATTAAATTCTTCTTTGCTTAGTGATTGTTTGCACATAATTAACTGATCATCGTAAAATAAGCTTTTATCTTAGAATTAGGTTTTCCCAACGATAACGAGGACAAGACAAAAAAAAAGAATCATATTTAGGCTATACAAGGCTTTATATTTTTCATTTTTTGAAGGGGGGGGGGGGTCTGGTTAGGGGGACCCCCCAAGAGCTTTGACACAATTCGAACACTGGTTAAGGCCATCTAATATGAATGGTGACCAAATTTTTGCCTCAATGTGGTTGTCTTGTTTCAGTTGTGGTATACTACAGCGGTTCACACGATTGGCTTTAATGCTAACAGGTGTAATCAGTTGGAACTCTGTTTGAATCCGAGTACTTATTGAGCTGTTGTCTTTGCATGTATGTGTGCGTTTGCCTGACAAAGGTCTTTGACCGAAACGTTGCTACTTTTACATTTTTTTGAATAAAGGAAGATGAACAGTGTGCAGATCTTTTTTTCTATTTTTTGCATGTACAGTATCTCACAAAAGTGAGTACACCTCTCACATTTCAGCAAAAATGTTAGTATATCTCCTCAAGGGACAATACAACACAACCTTCAGCTTCAGCTTCAGCTTCATCAGCAAGGCAGTTGTCCTCTTGGCGGTGTGTTTGGGGTCGTTATGTTGGAAAGCTGCCGTTCGGCCCAGTTTCTGAAGGGAGGGCATCATGCTCCGCTTCAGAACGTCACAGTACAGTAAATCTTTACTGCTATACAAGTTGCACATTGACTACTCTAAAATATATCCAAGTTTCATTTCTATAGAATTGTCCCTTGAGAAGATACACTAAAATGATTGCTGAAATGTGAGGGGTGTACTCACTTTTGTGAGATACTGTATATTATTGACATGTAAAATCCTAGACCCTGAATATAAGACAACCCCATTTTTTTCAGATGTATTTCCAGGAAAAAAAAAAACAGAACAGAACAATATGGTATTATATATATTGATTTGCACTGAACTGCAAGCACTCACACCACAAATAAGGGGAGAAAAGAAAGAAAAAAACATCTGGAAATTATATTTGCAGCAACTCATTAATCATTAATTTCCTTCATTTGATCGCACACCTCTGTGAACTTGTTCGGTGTCTCTAATAATAAGAAATCTTCAACTTTGTAATCTACAATGCATTTATTTTATTTAAATTTTTTTTGGGGGTTGCAAAACTGAATAAAATGTAAGGAACATTTGCAGTGTTTTGGACACACGAGTAAGCAATTTTATTTATTTTTTTATTTTTTTAAAGATATTTACATATTAATCAGTTTTATTCTAAGTGCTTATATGCCGTTTCCCCAAAAAATATTATTGTAAAGTGGTCAGCTTTTTCTGTGGTGATTTGTGTTCGTTGTCACCGTGTGCTCCTGAGCATGTCCCAGCATATAGCGACTGTTACACAGAATGCAACGCACCGTGACGTAGATTGTCACGCTCTATTGGGCTTGAACGGTTTAAAATCACTTGTTATTAAATTCTATGATTTTATCAAATCAATGTACACAGCCAGCCAATGTGCAGTCAAAATAGGAAACAAAACCATTTTTTTTTCTCTAGAGGCGTGGAGTGAGACAGGGCTTCAAGTCAAGTCCCACCCTCTTCAACGCTTATATAAACCAGTTGGCTATACTAGAAGATGCTCCTATTCACGGTCTCCCTCAACATGACTCAGAAATAAAGTGCCTCCTCTATCAGGACAACCTGGTTCTCCTGTCGCTAGGGCTGCTCAATAGTGGGAAAAACTGACATTGCGATATTTAGTTTTTCTACAAAATATATTACAATTTGAAAAAAAAAAATACAGAATTTGTTCAGAAACAATGTTGGGAAGTGCATTTGCATAGAAAATTAATATTATATATATATATATATATATACACACACACATACATATATATACACACACATAGCGCTGCTCAAAAGTTTGGGATAAGTAAGATTTTTTTATGTTTTTTCTGCTGCTCATCAAGGCTGTATCTATTTGATCAAAAATACAGAAATATTATTGCAATTTAAAATAAGTTTTCTATTTTATTATACTTTAAAATATACTTTAAAATGTAATGTATTTCTGTGATGCAGCTGTATTTTCAGCATCATTACTGCAGTCTTCAGTGTCACATGATCTTCAGAAATCATAATAATATGCTGATTTATAATTAATGTTGGAAATTGTTGAGCTGCTTCATTTGGGGGTGTTGAGCTGTGATTTTGCTTTTTTAGTATTCGCTGATTAATAAAAAAGTTCAAAAGAACAGCATTTATTTAAAAAATAAATTGTGTGTTACAGTATACAATGCTATTCAAAAAGTTTGGGGTCAGTACATTTTTTTTCTTTCTTGTTTTTTTTAAAGAAAGTAATACTTTTATTCAGGAGGGATGTGTTAAATGAATAAAACGTCACAGTAAAGACTTATATTGTTAGAAAATATTTATATTTTGATGTTGCTCTTTTTAACTTCGTATTCATCAAAGAATCAAAGAAAAAAGTATCACATGTTCCAAAAAACAATATGAAGCACAGTTTCAACACTCATAAATCAGCGTATTATTATGATTTCTGAAGATCATGTGACGCTGAAGACTGCAGTAATGATGCTGAAAATACAGCTGCATCACAGAAATACATTACAGTTTAAAGTATATCAAATTAGGAAACCAATATTAGAAATTGCAATAAGATTTCACAATATTACTGTTTTTTCTGTATTTTTTAATCGAATAAATACAGCCTCGATGAGCAGAAGAGACTCCCTTAAAAACATAAAAAAATCATACTGATCCCAAACTTTTGGGCAACAATGTGTGTGTATACACATATATATATATACACACAGGTGCATCTCAATACATTAGAATGTCGTGGAAAAGTTCATTTATTTCAGTAATTCAACTCAAATTGTGAAACTCGTGTATTAAATAAATTCAATGCACACAGACTGAAGTAGTTTAAGTCTTTGGTTCTTTTAATTGTGATGATTTAGGCTCACATTTAACAAAAACCCACCAATTCACTCTCAACAAATTATAATACTTCATAAGACCAATAAAACAAACATTTTTAGTGAATTGTTGGCCTTCTGGAAAGTATGTTCATTTACTGTATATGTACTCAATACTTGGTAGGGGCTCCTTTTGCTTTAATTACTGCCTCAATTCGGCGTGGCATGGAGGTGATCAGTTTGTGGCACTGCTGAGGTGGTCTGGAAGCCCAGGTTTCTTTGACAGTGGCCTTCAGCTCATCTGCATTTTTTGGTCTCTTGTTTCTCATTTTCCTCTTGACAATACCTCATAGATTCTCTCTGGGGTTCAGGTCTGGTGAGTTTGCTGGCCAGTCAAGCACACCAACACCATGGTCATTTAACCAACTTTTGGTGCTTTTGGCAGTGCGGGCAGGTGCCAAATCCTGCTGGAAAATGAAATCAGCATCTTTAAAAAGCTGGTCAGCAGAAGGAAGCATGAAGTGCTCCAAAATTTCTTGGTAAACGGGTGCAGTGACTTTGGTTTTCAAAAAACACAATGGAGCAACACCAGCAGATGACATTGCACCCCAAATCATCACAGACTGTGGAAACAACACTGGACTTCAAGCAACTTGGGCTATGAGCTTCTCCACCCTTCCTCCAGACTCTAGGTCCTTGGTTTCCAAATGAAATACAAAACTTGCTCTCATCTGAAAAGAGGACTTTGGACCACTGGGCAACAGTCCAGTTCTTCTCCTCCTTAGCCCAGGTAAGACGCCTCTGACGTTGTCTGTGGTTCAGGAGAGGACAACTGTAGCCAAATTCCTCGACACGTCTGTGTGTGGTGGCTCTTGATGCCTTGACCCCAGCCTCAGTCCATTCCTTGTGAAGTTCACTCAAATTCTTGAATGGATTTTGCTTGACAATCCTCATAAGGCTGCGGTTCTCTCGGTTGGTTGTGCATCTTTTTCTTCCACACTTTTTCCTTCCACTCAACTTTCTGTTAACATGCTTGGATACAGCACTCTGTGAACAGCCAGCTTCTTTGGCAGTGAATGTTTGTGGCTTACCCTCCTTGTGAAGGGTGTCAATGATTGTCTTCTGGACAACTGTCAGATCAGCAGTCTTCCCCATGATTGTGTAGCTAGTGAACCAAACTGAGAGACCGTTTTGAAGGCTCAGGAAACCTTTGCAGGTGTTTTGAGTTGATTAGCTGATTGGCATGTCACCATATTCTAATTTGTTGAGAGTGAATTGGTGGGTTTTTGTTAAATGTGAGCCAAAATCATCACAATTAAAAGAACCAAAGACTTAAACTACTTCAGTCTGTGCATTGAATTGATTTAATACACAAGTTTCACAATTTGAGTTGAATTACTGAAATAAATTAACTTTTCCACGACATTCTAATTTATTGAGATGCACCTGTATATATACACACACTTTTACCTGTGCTGCCAAAAATGTCTAATATAAAGTTCAGATACATATTTTAGTTTATTTTATTCACATTTTTATTAAAATATATTACTTAATATTATTTAGTCACAATATTTATGTGAAACACAATATTATTTTTACACTTATTGGTACACATTTTCTGTGATTTCTATATTATTAATTCCCAGTATGTATCATGTAGATGTAATTTGTCTTTTAATGCAATGATTTTTCTTTTAAACTGAACACTGGTATCATTAAAATTACATCAAAAAGTATCTGCATTGTATATTATTTTAAAAGTTTGGTCTCGCCCTCCCTAATCAGCGACTGCAAACGTGATATTGATTTTGTACAACAGTTCTATAACATTGCGTCAAATTTTAAACATAATATTGACAATACTGTATGTTTTCACAAACAAAAGAGTTCCAATAGCATTTATTACAGTATAGAAGCTATTCCATCTTATTCTGTGATAAAAATGTTAAAAAAAATTAAATAAAACTTGTGGTTGAGTTCTGGGAAACTGCTTTGTTTATCCGCCATATTTGCAGGACAGCGCTGCCTTTCCGCGGTTGAGTTTAGGGCAGTATTTGATTTTTTTGTCGTGATTGTGAAAAATGTCACCATTGTATGTCACTCATGCTGCATGGAGAACTGCAATAGTAACTCAGATCATCGTTCTGAGAGAAAACTGGATAAAACAGTATGTTTTTTCGCCTTTTTTCTGTGTAAACAGCATGAGACGCCGAATAGTGAATCTGTTAATGTCACTGATTAAACCCACCGCCTCTCACTCAATAAAAGAACCACATTTCTGTGTGTTTTTGAAAGATTTGATTTTGTTGGTTTAATAATTAACGCTACCTTCTTTGCGAGTATGACTCGCTTGTGAATTAGCAGAACTTGAACAGGGGACTTTCTAAACTGCTTAAAGAGGCTTAATGTACCAAGACAGTGATAAAGACAAAAGTGTAATACGCTTATAAGCTCAAAATGTGAACGCAACGTATGTATTTACACATTAAGCATTTTCCTCTCATATAAAGAACACGCTTAATGCATCAAGACAGTGATATTAAAAGACCACATTTTGTACACACCTTACTAATAAATCATAATATGTGCAGAAAAACAGATAAGCCCAAAATATGAACATTAAATATCACGGTCTTAATCCATAAGCGCTTTCTACATTACGGTTTTCTAAAGGGAGGAAAACGCTTAACGTTTAAACATGTCGCATTAATATTCTGGCTCACCTGCATGTCTTTTAGCATCACTGTCTTAGCAGGGGTGGTTCTGGGGGGGCAGTGCCCCCCTCAACAAGCTTGGACCCCCTTTGGAATCATATCACACCAAACTATTTTGGGTGAAATGCGCAGTTTGTCCTGTAAACTATATAAAAAGAAAAACATCATCAGCTGTTAAATCAAATCAGCGGTCGCTGGCTGGCACAGAGCCAGAGACGCACGCTTTAAAGCACTAAAGCATTACAACCAATCACATGCGATTCTGTTGAGCTCATGAACTCAAGGACCAATCAGAGGCGTTCAGATGAGTCACCGCGAAGCGCCGCTATCTCTCAGAAACAACAAAGTGAAGATGTACGAATGCAGGTAAGATATGACTTTCACAGTGTAAGCAGCTTTAGAGATTATTATGGGAGTTTCTGAGAGTGCTTGAACCCGCTGGACTGAAGTGAAATGTTCTTTGCTCTCTTTGTGTGCAATGAAAGTGTTATGGGCTAATTAACTTACAATGTTTTCATAAATTCACATTAAATACAAAGTCAGTCGTATTAAAAATATTTCATGGTATGACAACCATATCTGGTACTTAAGTAAAAAGGATTTGTATGAAAAGTTAATAGATAACACTATTAGGCTACTTTGCCTTTAGATCAACTAACATAATCTATAAAGGTGCAAAATGCATTTACTTACACACATTTGAGAATCGAGATATTTCATTATATATTTTGGGAATATTTCGAATAAAAAAATAATAATAATATTAATAATAAAACAAGCCTACATCAGTTATACGATCGAAAACCAACCTGTTCGTGTCTCAGTTTCTTCATGTTTGACTCTGAAAGCTTCTTCAATCCTCACGTCTTCACTCTCCTCTTTAACACACGCCATCTATATAATCGAGCTCAGTCGCTGCACCGAGGGCTTTCTGTGTTTGCACACTTCATCAGAGTTCAGATAACAACAACTAACAGGAAGAAAAACTCATCTCTGTCTCAGAGTCTCGAGCAGTGCGGATGCACTTTACACAAAATAACTTTCATTAATGTTGGACAAACAATTACAATGTCATTAAATCGCCTGCACACACTATAATATAGATGGTTTGCATCGATTTAAGCCCGTTAAAAGCTTAGAACATAAACCTTTCTTCCAGTTAGAAAAGACCCAGGAGCGCGGCGCAGCCTTATGACGTCATATCTTCTTCTTCTTTTGGTTTTATGGCGGGTTGCGAACCAACTTCAAAGGTGCATACCGCCACCTACTGTGATGGAGTGTGAAGAGAATTATCTCATTTCTATATCCTATAATATAACCCACAATTCTTGATGAATTTTTTGACTACATTTATTTGTTTCCTTGAATTTGGACTATCATTTAATATATTCGTTATATTGAATTCCCGGCACCCTACTGCTCTTCCTTAAGAATCCTCCTTTCTTCTTCATATGCTTTACATTCCTTAAAAACATGTTCTACCGTCTCATCTAACAAACAAACCTCACATAAACCTGTGTTGTGCTTCCCTATAATGTGTAAAGTGTAATTTAAATTTGAATGTCCTGTTCGTAAATGTGTAAAAAGAATTTGTTCTCTCTACTTAAATTGAAACTTATTTTGCTTTTCTTTACCGTTTTTTGAATCCTATAAAAATACCGCCCCGTATGACATGCATCCCATTCTGTCTGCCATTTCCTATTGCACGCTTCTAAAACTAACTGTTTACCTTCTGCGCTACTGAGTGATGTGTTTATGTTTGGTTCTTCCATTTTTAATGATTCTTTTGCCACTTTGTCTGCTTCCTCATTCCCTTGAATTCCCACGTGCGCTGGTACCCACATAAATCGAATTATAATTCTCATTTGTTTTAAACTGTATAACCTGGTCATGATTTCTATTAAAATGTCAGTTCTATTTGTTTCGAAGGATTGTAGACTCTTAAGAACAGCCATTGAATCAGAGCATATTATTACTTTATCAGGTCTAACTTCATAGACCCATTCAAGTGCCATTAAAATCGCTATCATCTCACCCGTATATATTGATGTACCATTTGTTATCCTTCCAGCCTTTTTCACCTCAAACTCTGTAACATAGAAGGCAGCCCCTGTCCTGCCATTATCTACATTCTTTGATCCGTCTGTGTATATTTGAAGAAATGAATAATGTGTGTTTTTGATATATTCAAATGATATCTTGATATCAAGTCTAAACCACCTTCAGTAACCCACCCCTTTATTTTCCAAGCAAACCCTTTACCGGTTACATTTAAAATTTCCCAGCAGTCATTCAGGACTTCCCTTACAGGATGATTATCCCTTTGTCCCTGAAGATTGATCCAGTATGCCATAGCTAATTTCTGTCTTCTTATATATAATGGCATTTGTGATGTTTCTACTTGCAATACTGCAATTGGCGTGGTTTTAACTGCTCCTATAATAAGTCTTAATGCCTTAGCTTGCATGACATCTAGTTTCTTTAGCAACGTTGATGATGCTGACTCATAAACAATGCATCCATAATCTAGTGTTGATCGCATAAGACCAACATAAATGCCCTTTAATGACTGTTTGTCAGCCCCCCAGTCTTGTGCAGCATTGTGGTAATTGTGCCCCGCTCAACACTCGGTCTCTAACTGGGAAAGGAACGTTTCTTCGACACTTCATCTCTGATAATAACTGTGATATGCTGATGCTCACAGAAACCTGGCAAGCATCTAATGACTTTGTTGAACTTAATCTGCTCTCTCCTCCTGGTTTCGGTACTTTGACTAAGTCCCGAATCGGAGGAAGGGGCGGGGGCTTGGCGGTGGTCTATCGCCAGAGTCTTCATATTGAGCTGTCTCCTTTCCACGAGGTGACATCGTTTGAATATTTGGCATTTAAAATCACTGGTCACACTTCACTGCTCATAATACTGGTGTATCGTCCTCCTAAAACGAACATACAATTTCTATCAGATATCTGTGAATTGCTGACAGTTGCTTCTGCCCAATCTACAGCTATGCTATTGCTAGGGGATTTCAATATTCATGTTGATACTGATACTGTTCATGCCCTTGAATTCATGTCTGTCCTTGATTGTTTTAATCTGCAGCAACATATTGATTTTCCAACTCATGTACATGGCCACACACTGGATTTGGTTTGTTCTACAGGTATTGACATTATTGCCTCTAAAGGCTCTGACATAGGTATCTCTGATCATAAACTGATTGAATTTTCTTGTGATTTGTATACTCCAAAATCTGTTGCTAAATCTCCGATTGTTTATCGTGCTTGGAAGTTGGTTGATCCACTGTCATTCTCTGCTGCACTTAGTGATTCCCCCCTTTCTGGTTGCTATAGTCTTTCCAGTGCTGAAGACATTGTTAATCTCTATGATGAAAGTATTTCTACTATTTTGAATCAATTTGCACCCTTAAAATTTAGACAGGTCCCTTCCTCGCGTTGCTCCCCTTGGTTCAATACTGAGCTTAGGGCAATAAAAACCAAAGGCCGCCGGCTAGAAAGGCTTTATAAGAAAACTGGCCTTGTTGTTCACTCCTTGGCTTATACTGAACACATTAAGCAGTACAGGAATGCTCTTAATGCAGCCCGTTCATCTTATTTCTCCACTTTTATTAATAAGTCCAAAAACAGGCCTAGAACATTATTTACTTCAATTAAAAAGTTAATTCAGCCTCCTTCACGGTCTCTAGAAAGCTCTGATCAAATGTGTGACGCTTTCCTGAACTTTTTTCAGAGTAAAACATCTTATACCTGTCTACACCCTACCTCTGCTCCCACTACTGAACTTCTCTCTTCAAGCCTCGCTCATAGTCTCCCTAGTTTTGACTCTATCGCCCCCACAGTGGTTGATGAGATGATCAGGCTGTCTAACTCCTCTACTAGTCTTCTTGATCCTGCACCTACCCTCTTACTGAAGAATTGCTTGCCTGCCCTGTCAATACCCATCACTCATTTCATTAACATGTCAATGTCATCCGGAACTGTACCTTCCAAGCTTAAGATTGCTGCTGTCACTCCAGTTCTTAAAAAGCATGGTCTCGAACCATCTTCCCTAAGTAGCTATAGGCCTATTTCTAACTTATCCTTTCTCTCTAAGATATTAGAAAAACTTGTTGCCTCCCAGTTACAGACCTACTTAACTGAACACAACCTCTATGAGCCCTTCCAGTCTGGTTTTCGCCCATTGCACAGTACGGAAACAGCCCTGGTTAAGGTTATCAATGATCTTCTTTTAGCTTCTGATTCTGGTGCTCTTAGCACTCTCCTTCTATTAGACCTCAGCTCAGCTTTTGACACCGTTTCTCATGAGATACTCCTTTCACGACTTTCAGCAATTGGAATTACTGGCACAGCCCTTGATTGGTTTTCCTCCTATTTGACTGGGAGGCAACAATTTGTTATATACCAGAATCACAGATCATCTACCAAATTCATCAGCTCTGGTGTACCTCAGGGTTCTGTTTTGGGCCCTCTCCTCTTCACCATTTATATGCTACCTATTGGACAAATAATTAAGCAATATGGGTTTAACTTCCACTGCTACGCAGATGACATTCAGATTTATTTTAGTACACCTTCCACTTCAGTGTTTCCTCCGCCTTCATTAACAAATTGCATCAAGGAACTCAAGCTTTGGCTAGAGGCAAGTTACCTTAGATTTAACTCTAATAAAACTGAGCTAATTCTGATTGGCTCTAAAGCTGTTGTGTCAAAGCATTCTAGTCAACTGCTGGATCTGGATGGTGATCTGATTATGCCCTCCACTAAAGTTTGCAATCTTGGTGTTCTCATTGATTCTACTCTTTCATTCAACGATCATATTGGTGAAGTGGTTAAGAGAGCTTTTTTCCATCTACGTAATATCTCGCGTATTCGATCCTCTCTCAGTCAGCAGGATGTTGAAACTGTTATACATGCCTTTGTTATGTCCCAATTAGATTATTGTAATTCACTTCTTTGTGGCATCTCAGCTAATAATATCAAACGACTACAATATGTTCAAAACTCTGCTGCTCGCTTGATTACTCACACTAGAAAGAACGATCACATTACCCCTATCCTTTATCATCTTCATTGGCTCCCGGTTTCCTTGCGTATAAACTTCAAGATACTAATTCTCACTTATAAAGCCCACCATAACATTGCTCCTCCTTATTTATCTGATTTACTTCTGCCCTATGTTCCTGCCCGCTCATTAAGATCTTCTAGTGAGGGATTGTTAGTCACCCCTAAATTTCGTCTGGTGACAATGGGAGCTAGGGCCTGACTATTACTCTTCAAGTCATTGACTGTGAACTGTACCCTGTTATGGATGTTTCTCTTCATTCTTTCTGTTTGTAATCTAATCTTGTAAGTGGTTTCTGTATATTACTCAGGTTTTATTTATTTATTTTTTTGTTTTTTGGTATTGATGTCTATTGTCTGTCCTTAAGCCTGATTTGTAAAGTGACCTTGAGTGCTAGAAAGGCGCTATATAAATAAAAATTATTATTAATTATTATTGTCCTGCTACTGCCCTCATTAGGTTTAAAACTTTAACACATTTTTTTAATATATACTCTATTTGATCCTTCCAGGTTAATTTATCATCAAACCACAATCCTAAATACTTACATTTTGACACTTTCTCTAAAGAAGCCCCATATAATTTTAACCTTTTCTCCCCTTTAATTTTCTTCCTTGTAAATATCTGATAACATGTTTTAGATATTGAAAATTCCTGAAATTTATCTATATTAAAAGATATATTCCGTCCTCTTTTCCACATAATTCCATCATCTGCATATAATCCAGTGCTAATTCCTGGTGCCACATTTCCAAAAATACAATTTATCATAATATTAAATAATATAGGGCTAATTACACTTCCCTGAGGTGTTCCATTTTCCACACTTTTGATCTGAGATACTTCACCATCGACTTGAACTTGAATTGTTCTATCAAATAAAAAACTTAAAACCCAATTAAACATTCTTCCTTCTATTCCAATTCTCTTCATTTTAATAAGTAACCCCTCTTTCCATAACATGTCATATGCTTTTTCCATATCAAAGTAAACTGCCACTAATTAGTATTCTTCCAGTAGTCTCTAAGGTTGCTGAAAAATGTGTGTCAGAGCAGTTTGTCTCTTTTCTTAATAATAGTCCTTCACACTTCATCCGATGCAGTTTGGCTTCCGGGCCCATCACTCCAGAAACGGCTAACTGTTACTTTTTAGAGACTGTTAGAGCAATGGTGGACAAGGGAGGTGTTGTTGGCGCTGTGTTTTTAGACCTCCATAAAGCATTTGACACAGTCAACCATCAGGTCCTTATTGCCAAACTCTCTACTTTTAATCTTTCCCTCTCTGCAATTAAATGGTTTGAGTCATATTTAACTGGTAGAACTCAATTTGTTTCTGTGAACACCCATCGTTCACTAGCTCTTAATTTATGCACAGGGGTGCCACAAGGATCAATACTTGGCCCGCTTTTGTTTAGTCTATATATTAATGACTTGCCATCAGTTTGCCCTGATATCAATACAATAATGTATGCGGACGATACTGTAATTTATGTGCATGCCAAGACAAAAAATCTGGCTGCCATAAAATTGACCAAAGCCATGGATCAGATTACCAATTGGCTAAATCGTTCATGTCTTCAATTAAATGTAGACAAAACTGTGGGAATGTTTTTACAAAAGACAATGTAATAGTGTGTCAAACATATCAATTTCGGTCAAAACATTACTATTGTGCCACAATTTAAATATCTGGGCGTTATTATTGATTCTAATTTCTTTTTAAAACACATATTAAGAAAGTCTGCAATAGGGTCAAGTTTAGTTTAGCTAATTTTAGATATATTAGAAGTGCCCTTACATTTCATGCTGCTAAATTATTTATGGATGCAATGATTATGTCACATCTAACATATGGTCTGACAAGCTGGGGACAAACTAACAGCTCATCACTTAAGCCACTAGCAACTATTTATAAAAACTCTTAAAATTTTGGACCAGAAGCCTAATAGTTTACACCATTGTATAATCCTTAAAAATATAAACTGCTGAGCTGGGAAAATGTAATCAAATATAAAAATATTTATTTGTCTGGTTTACAAAATTTTACATAATACCGCTCCGCCTCCTTTCAATTCATTCATAATCCAACGTAATAACAGCAGTCATAATACCAGAAGTACCACACGTGGCGACCTAGTAATCCCACTCAGAAAAAGTACATTTGGTCAATTATCATTTTCATTTACTGCAATACATAACTGGAATTCATTGCCCATTACAATTAAAACATACATATGTATTCGACTTTTATTGTACACCTTAAAATTGGCTAATCGACAATTACACCTGCACACATTAATATGCTAGATGTGATGTGTGCACTAGATGTGACATGATCATGCTTCTGCTACTTGATCTCTGCTGACTGTTTCAATGCTATGTTCTATATGTGTTTTAATGTGGCCTTTGCATGATTATTTTGTGTGTCAATTTTTCTAGTTTATTGCTTGACCTGCTTTTATGTCTTTGCAAGTTGTGTTTGCTTGTCTGTTTCAATTTTGTACCACTTTGTTTGTTTGTCTAAGCTTTTGCTTAAGCTTTGTTTTAATTGTAATGTATTTATTGATGTATGCCAATTAACAACTGGCTGGGGACTACAGCTGGAAATTAGCCGTAGAGGCTAAAGCTGCTCTTTTCATTAAAAGAGGTTGTCCACATTACTATAAACCAATAAAGTAAAGTAAAGTAAAGTAATCCCTCTTTAACTGCTATAGCTTTTTTTATATCCGTTTCCAGCTTTACTAAAGCATCTACTGTTGATCGACCTTTCCTAAAACCATATTGATTAGGTGCCAATACTCCCTTACTCTCAAGTACATAATTTAATCTATTTACAATCATTTTTTCCATTAATTTACATAAATTTGATGTAAGTGCAATTGGCCTGTAATTCCCTGCTATCGATGCATCTTTACCTGGTTTAGCTATAGGAATTATTATTGCATGTTTCCATGACTTCGGCATTCTTCCTTCTATCCATATCTTATTATATAATTCCAATAATACTTTAAGTATTTTATCATTTGCATATTTAATCATAATATAATAAATTCCATCTTGTCCAGGTGCTGATTGTTTTATTTTGTGTACTACTCTTTTAAGTTCCCATATTTTAAAGTCAGTATCTAATGCTCCTTCGCCATCAGGTCGTTTATTACAAATGTCTTGATGTTGATTTAAAATTTCCTGTCTTTTTATTCTGTAACTCTCATCAAGATTTTCTTTACTATGCGCTTTCTGAAAGGTTTTGACTAATAATTCTGCCTTATCCTTTTCTGTAACAGCTGTCCTTCCTTCTCCTGAAAGTACTGGCATATTTCTGGTTTTATATATTCCACTCATTTTCTTTAACATATTCCATACCTCTCCTAATTCAGTTTCCTTCCCTATAGAACTACAATAATCTCTCCAGTATTTCTTTTTTACCTGTTTAATTGTTTTCCTTGCCTTTGCTCTTTCCCTTTGATATTCTATTACTGCTTCTGGTGTCAGTGTCATTTTCAGCACTTTAAATGCTTTATTTCTGTTTTTAATTGATTTACTACATTCCTCGTTCCACCATGGAACAGCTTTTTTCTTCCCATTTCCTTCAACCTTTGGTATACTTCCTTCTGCTGCTTTGACTAAAATCAAACTTAACTTTTTTGTACCCTTATCAATATCATCCTCTGTACTATAGCTCCTTAATTCTGACTCACATATTCTATTATACTTTTCCCAGTCAGCTTTCTCAAATTTCCATCTATATTGTTTTATCATCATACTCCTTTGCATTTCCAAACCCACCGTGCAAATTATTGGGAAGTGGTCACTCCCGATTGATGACTTCTCTACCACCTCCCATTGACATTTTACTGCTATTGATGCCTTAAACCATTGTTAAATCTACGCATGATTTTATTTGTTTCCTGATGTCAAACCTCGTCCCACTGCCATCATTTAAGCAAACCAACAGATTATCTTCCATATATTCTTCTACCACTGTGCCATTTTTATCTGATTTTAAACTCCCTCATACCACACTATGTGCATTAAAATCCCCACACCATATCCCTATCCCTTCTTCTTTACTCCAAATGTTATTCAGCTCCACTAAAGATATTTGTTCACATGGATTATAATAATTTATTACTGTTACTTTTCCTAATAATGTCCACAATTCCACCTTAATACATTCATATTGTGTTTCTACCTTTACTTCCCTACATACCACCCCATTTTTAATAAATATAGCACATCCTCCACCTGTTGTTCTTGATCTGTCTTTCCTAATGGATAAGTACCCTGGCATAACGAAGTCTAAGTGCGATTTAAGCCATGTCTCCTGGATACATATTACATCAGGAAGGTCTGTCATTTCATGTACAACCTTCTTAAGTTCTTGCCCATTCGCAGTCAGACTCCTGGCATTCCATTGTACTATCTTAAATGTCATATGTTAAGTCTTTGTCTATCTGGGGTTTCCTGAAGGCTTGCATTATTCTCAGCTTGTCCTAGTAGATATTGAATTTTCTCAACTGTTACCTCTGTTATTCCCAGCTGACGAGCCGCTGCAGATATGATGATTTTCAATTTCTCTGTTCTTTTGTTTGTTTGTGCTGTACAGTTGATGACTTCAGCAATAAATGCAATGAAACTTACTTTGCTAATCATAAGCATACCGCATCAACATTTGTTTTATACCTTTCTGTATCCTTGTTTGGGGTTTCAGTTGCCTTAGATCTCTCATAACTTATCCTATTTCCTTGTTCATCTTGAACCTTCTTTACTGCTTGTGCATATGAAACATTGTACTCTGATTTGTACTTCATTGCTTCCACAGCTTGTTTTTGTGCTATACATCCTGAATATGCTGCACTGTGTGGACCTCCACAGTTGCAACATTTAGGCTCAACTAGATCCCCACATTCTCCATAACCATGTTCGCCTCCACATTTACAACAGTGTTTCTTTCCCTTGCATACTTCTGCTACATGGCCTAATCTTTGACAATTGAAACCTCTCAATGCAGGTTTTATAAAAGGCCTAACTGGATAGCACACATATCCCATTTTAACATTTTCTGGAAGCAATTTCCCATTCACTGTTATCATCACCGTTGTACTTAGTTCTCTTTTCCCGTTTTTGTTAGACATCAATCTCTTCACATCACTTACTTTTTCGCTCATTAACTGGTTTCTTAATATCTCATCTGTTAAAGATATTGGAACTCCAGTAATCACCCCTTTAATGCCCTTCATCTCGCCAGGCACATGACATTTAACTCCTTGTCCTCCTAACTCCTTCATTTTAGTCACCACATCTTGTTGTTTTTTGTTCATACACATCACAATTATCCGATTGTTGGTTAAGTATCTGGCTGATTTAATTTCCCCAATGGTTTTCCTAAGTACCTTTGTTAACCGCATTGGATTACTCATTTCACCCATTGTCTCAAACGTCAAGATAACTTTGTACTCATCCTCCTTCCTTATCGTTTTACTCCTTCCTTCTCCTCCTCCGGCGACCTCCTCAGAGTCTGAGCCTCTGTCTTTACGTTTCTGAGACATCTGTTCAGCCCGAGACCAGTCACCAAAATTCATGCTATTAGACTCTTCTTCTTCATCTAAACTACCCCCTTCATTCTCTTCATTCACACCACAGCTGTCGCTTATTCCTCCATGTTGTCTTTCCTTTGCAGCGTGTGCAGAGCTACACTCCACTCTTCCTGCTCTCGTCGCCATCCACTTTCCAGAGCTCCTTTCAAAACATCAGAGAAGATTTGCTCTAGCAGTGGCACCCGATTATTAGCTTTGCTCTGAGGTTCGGGAGTCCTCGACCTGACATCATATCACCAGACCAAAATAAAGGTCCTTTCTTTCTTCTTCTTTTGATGTTTTATGGCGGTTGGAAAACCGGCTTTTGGTGCATATTCCGCCACCTACTGGGATGGAGTGTGATATCACGTGATATCGTGCGGCGATATCAAGGGAAATGATAATTCAATAAATAAATAAAAAAACTTCTACCTATATTTTGTTATATACATTTGTTCTTTTCAGGAAATTTATAAGAGCTTTGTAACCTTTATTAGAACTGTTTAACACATTCTGTAATGTCATAGAATTAATGCCAGCAGATTTTAATTCCTCTTTTAACTGGATTCTTTTCCTTTCATATGCCCTACAGTTAATCAGCACATGCGCTATAGTTTCTGGAAGTCCACAATGATTACATTGACTGGATTCATGTTTTCCTATCATCTGGAGTGATTTATTAAGAGTAGAGCGTCCAATTCTCATTCGAGATATAACTGTATCATCCCTTCCATAAGCAGTTCTTACATGGCCAACTTGTTTATATATATTATACAAATATAAAGGTCCTTTTCGTACACTGCTGCATTTTATAATCACATTAAAAAGATGTAAGAATAATTAAAAGATGATTGTTTGGTGACATGCATATTTAAATACATTTTCTCCAGTGATGTACTGAAAATGTTAACAACTACACTGTAAAAATTGCTGTAGTTTCTACAGCAAAATTGTACTGTTTAAACATTTTACAAGATATAGCTGTAATTCACAATGCATTATAGGTCAAATAAGGTTTTACAGGTCAGGAAGCAGACAGACTGGCTAAACCGATCGTCTGCTAGCCACCTCACGTCACAGAAGTCAGTTAACTCTCAGCACATAGAAACCTTTTCACCTAGATATCACTCTATAGAGACTGTGTCTGTTCCCCGAACTAGAAAATACAGAAAACATCCAAACCAAAGTAAGAGTAACAATTTAATTGATGTTCAACAGATAAAAAAATGATATAATACAGATAAACATGATATAGCTTGGCTATACCAAATTGAGTACCAAAACACACCAAATTGAGAAACTAACGGAATGCATAGTCGATATAAAAAACTGGATGACGAGTAATTTTTTACTGCTAAATTCTGAAAAAACAGAGGTGTTAATTATCGGACCTAAAAACCCCACATGTAACCTAGAACATTATCTAACACTTGACGGCTGCTCTGTCAATTCTTCTTCATCAGTCAGGAACCTAGGTGTGCTGTTCGATAGCAATCTGTCATTTGAAAGCCATGTTTCTAGCATCTGTAAAACTGCATTTTTCATCTCAAAAGCATATCTAAATTGCGACCAATGCTCTCAACGTCAAATGCAGAAATGTTAATTCATGCGTTTATGACCTCAAGGTTAGACTATTGTAATGCTTTATTGGGTGGTTGTTCTGCACGCTTGATCAACAAACTACAGTTGGTCCAAAATGCAGCAGCTAGAGTCCTTACTAGAACCAGGAAATATGACCATATTAGCCCGGTTCTGTCAACACTGCACTGGCTCCCTATCAAGCATCGGATAGATTTTAAAATCTTGTTAATTACTTATAAAGCCCTGAATGGTTTAGCTCCTCAGTACTTGAGCGAGCTCTTATCGCATTATAGTCCTCCACGTCCGCTGCGTTCTCAAAACTCTGGCCGTTTGATAATACCTAGAATATCAAAATCGACTGCGGGCGGCAGATCCTTTTCCTATTTAGCACCCAAACTCTGGAACAGTCTACCTAACACTGTTCGGGAGGCAGACACACTCTGTCAGTTTAAATCTAGATTAAAGACCCATCTCTTTAGCCTGGCTTACACATAACACATTAATACGCTTCTATTATTCAAATCCGTTAAAGGATTGTTAGGCTGCATTAATTAGATCAACCGGAACCGGGAACACTCCCCATAACACACGATGTACTCGTTACATCGTAAGTTGAATGGCATCTGCGCTAATGTTTGTCTGTTTTTTCCTAGTCTGTTTCTCGGTCCGTGTCCGATCAGATGGTGGGTCGGCGCCGGAGGTGGCGTCTGCGGCCCTGATCGTCGGCGGAGACCAGGACGCCGGATGACCCCCAGAGATATATCCCCAGATATATCAACCAAAAATAACAAAATAACTAAAATATAATAAAATACCTAACTACATAATACTACTATTGTTAGAAATTGCAACAAAATTAAAATAGAAATAGAAACTTTTGAACTGCGGGTTTCGTCTGGTCAGAGGAGAACTGGCCCCGACTGAGCCTGGTTTCTCCCAAGGTTTTTCTCCATTATGTCTCAGAGGAGTTTTGGTTCCTTGCCGCTGTCGCCTCTGGCTTGCTCAGTTGGGGACACTTAATTTCTAGCGATTATCGCCGATTTGATTGCACAGATACTATTTAAACTAAACTGAGCTAGACAATGACATCTCTGAATTCAATAATGAAATGCCTTTAACTGAAAATTGAGTGTTTAATCTTATCATTATACATTACTGACACTCTATCCTCCAATTTGATACTGTTAAGTGCTTTGACACAATCTGTATTGTAAAAGCGCTATATAAATAAAGGTGACTTGACTTGACTTATTGAATATTAGATCCCTTTCTTCAAAAGCACTTTTTGTAAATGATATGTTCACTGACCATAAACTAGATGTGCTTTGTCTGACAGAAACCTGGCTAAAACAAGATGATTACATTACTTTTAAACGAGTCTACACCCCAAGATTACTGTTACAAACATGAACCGCGTCCAAAAGGTAAAGGGGGAGGTGTTGCTACAATTTATAGCAATATTTTCAGTATCTCTCAGAGGTCGGGTTTCAAGTATAATTCATTCGAAGTAATGGTGCTTCATATAACGTTATCCAAAGAAACAAGTGTTAATGATAAATCCCCTGTGATGTTTGTACTGGCTACTGTATACAGGCCACCAGGGCACCATACAGACTTTATTAAAGAATTTTCTGATCTTCTATCGGAGTTAGTGCTGACTGCAGATAAAGTCCTAATCGTTGGTGATTTTAATATCTACGTTGATAATGAAAAAGATTCGTTGGGATCAGCATTTATAGACATCCTAAACTCTATTGGTGTTAAACAACACGTGTCAGGCCCTACTCATTGTCGAAATCATACTCTAGATTTAATACTGTCACATGGAATTGATGTTAATGGTGTTGAAATTTTGCAGCAGAGCGATGATATCTCAGATCATTATCTAGTCTCCTGTATATTCCATATAGCTAAAGCTGTAAAGCCAACTCCTTGTTACAAATATGGTAGAACCATCACTTCTACCACAAAAGACTGCTTTATAAATAATCTTCCTGACTTATCTCAGTTCCTCAGCATATCCAATAGCTCAGAACAACTTGATGATGTAACGGGAACTATGGACTCTCTCTTTTCTAGCACTCTAGATGCGGTTGCTCCTTTACGCTTAAGGAAGATTAAGGATAAGAGTCCAACACCGTGGTATAATGAGCACACTCGCACCCTAAAGAGAGCAGACATTTCCCAAGAGCATAGCAGTAATGACTTTATGAACTACTTCACTTCCAAGATCGATACTATCAGAGATAAAATTGTATCCTTGCAGCCGTCAGCTACAGTATCGCATCAGATAGTGCACTATAGATCCCCTGAGGAACAATTCCATTCATTCTCTACTGTGGGAGCGGAAGAATTGTATAAACTTGTTAAATCGTCTAAACCAACAACATGTATGTTAGACCCGATTCCATCTAAACTACTAAAAGAGCTGCTTCCAGAAGTCATAGATCCTCTTTTGGCTATTATTAATTCATCATTGTCATCAGGATACAAAAAAAACCACAACTTGACCCCAAAGATCTAGTTAAGTACAGACCGATCTCAAATCTCCCTTTTCTGTCAAAGATACTAGAAAAGGTAGTATCCTCACAATTATATTCCTTCCTAGAGAAAAATGGTATCTGTGAGAAATTCCAGTCAGGATTTAGATCGTATCATAGTACTGAGACTGCTCTCATTAGAGTTACAAATGACCTGCTTCTATCATCTGATCGTGGTTGTATCTCTTTATTAGTTCTACTGGATCTTAGCGCTGCGTTCGACACTATCGACCACAACATTCTTTTGAATAGACTACAAAACTTTGTTGGCATTAGTGGAAGCGCCTTAGCATGGTTCAAATCGTACTTATCTGACCGCCATCAGTTCGTAGCAGTGAATGAAGAGGTATCATATCGATCACAAGTGCAGTATGGAGTACCTCAAGCCTCGGTACTAGGGCCGTTACCCTTGGGAGATATTATTAGGAAACATGGTGTTAGAAACTTACCAATTTGCAAAACTAACGGAATGTATAGTTGACTATAGATGACTAGCAATTTCTTACTGCTAAATTCTGAAAAAACAGAGGTGTTAATTATTGGACCAAAAACTTTTGCATGTAATAACCTAGATCACTGTCTAATACTTGATGGCTGCTCTGTAAATTCTTCGTCATCAGCTAGGAACCTAGGCGTACTTTTTGATAGTAATCTTTTCTTCGAAAAACTTGTTTCTAGCATTTATAAAACTGCATTTTTCCATCTTAAAAATATATCTAAATTACGACCCATGCTCTCAATATCAAATGCAGAAATATTCATTTGTGTGTTTGTAACGGGGTCAACGAGATGTGAGGCGTGCGGATCCATTTGCAAAGCTTTATTAGTCAGAGACATGGTCATAACAGGCAGGGTCACACAAATGGCAAACAGGTATATAGAGGGCAAGGCAGAAGAGTACTCAAGTGAACAGGCGTGGTCTCCGATCGGCAAACAATATCCAGAGGGCTAGACGAGAGGGGTAATCCAGGTACACAAGCAATAATCCGGGCAGGGGCGAACCGAGTCCGAGACAGCAGGCAAAGGGTTAATACAAGATACAACGGCAGAAATCAGAACACGAGGAAACAGGCAAGGCAAGACTAAGACAACTAAGTGGGCTCCGTAGAGTAGCTATCACTGGGGGAGAGATAAACGCTAGACACTACAGGAACTAAACAAACACAGAATGGCTTGGTAAAGCAGCTATCGCTAGGAGAGGGATATATGCAGAACTAAATGCAGAGCTAAACATAAACACAGAATGGCTTGGTAAGGCAGCTAACACTTGGAGAGTACTACACACAGAACAGTACTTGGCAAACTGTGAATGGACGTCCATGGTTTATATAGAGTGTGTGATTGTGTGATAGTTCTCAGGTGTGAGCGTGTGATTGAGACAGCTGTGTGTACTTGGTGCAATGAATGATGGGAAATGTAGTCTGGTGAAGTGCAACAATAGTGTGGTGCAAGGGTCCATGTGATGAGCAAGTGACCTCTGGTGGTGAGTGAACGGAAGACCATAACCCGGATTCGTGACAGCGTTCATGACCTCGAGGCTAGAATATTGTAATGCTTTATTGGGTGGTTGCTCTGCACATTTAATAAACAAACTCCAGCTGGTTCAAAATGTAGCAGCTAGAGTCTTACTAGAACCAGGAAGTATGACCACATTAGCCCGGTTCTGTCAACACTGCACTGGCTCCCTATTAAACATCGTATACATTTTAAGATCTTGCTAATTACCTCTAAGGCCCTGAATGGTTTAGCTCCTCAGTACTTGAGTGATCTCTTATCACACTACAGTCCTTCACATCCACTGCGATCTCAAAACTCTGGCCATTTGATAATACCTAGAATATCAAAATCAACTGCGGGCGGGAGATTGTTTTCCTATTTAGCACCCAAACTCTGGAACAATCTACCTAACACTGTTCGGGAGGCAGACACACTCTGTCAGCTTAAATCCGTATCCAGATCAGATGGTGGATCAGCACCTAAAGATGACCTCTACAGCCCTGAACGTCAGCGGAGATCAGGACACCCAGATGACCCCCAGAGACTGATCCCCAATGAAGACCTCGTCTCCTAGACGGCCATCTAGACAAGACCACAGGAACCAGACGAGTCCTCTGCACAATCTGACTCTGCTTTAGCCTAGATTTAAACTGCTGATTTTGTCTGGCCAGAGGAGAAAGACACTACTTCGACACACTATTTCCCCGTCTAAATACTTTAAAGCTAATATAAAGCCACCCAGCTTTATATCAAGCTGATGTAAAACTGCTTTGACACAATTTACATTGTTAAAAGCGCTATACAAATAATAGTGCCTTGACTGGACTTGACAGTTGTTAACAGTATATTTCCATGTCAACTGTAATTAATTTACGAGAAGCAGGTGTTGTCGCTGTAGCTCCTGCTTTTTACACTACTTTACTTTAGTGTGGCATTATGGGATTGCGCGCGCATCATTCAGCCGACTGGAGCAGTGCCAGAACGATTGAAGATTAGAGGCTTTATTCATAATTCCTGGTAAATTCACTTATTTTTACCTAAGAAACATATCCTTTTAAATTTATTTAAGTTAATGTATAAGCGTCGCAATAGCCTGCTATCACGACATTTAGACAAGCGGCCTTGGTATGTGCAGTAAGCTGGACAGTTTAATTTTCTTATTGAGAGCATTTAAAGTAGTGTTTACCCAACTTTTAATGTAATGCCCAGTACTAACGATTGTCATAGTAACGTTCTTCTCTGTCGAAATAACTGACGAACAGCAAAATATGTGAAATTTCATTTGTTTATATGTTTTCAGCTGTCCCATATTGACATGACATCTTACTATAATTAGAAACTACATGTAAATGAGAAATTGTGTCTATTGCCACTGTAGTTGTACCCGACATTAAAGCTTGTCCGGGACAATTTTTTAGTGAAATACATCTTTACATGCCAGATTGGACCAGTTAGCCTGATTAAAACTTGAGTGAAAAATAATAATAATTAGGAAGCATCGAAACGATTTTATTACATTCAACATCAAAACAAATAACCTTAACGGCACACATAAACTCACGGAAGAAACATGAGGTAAATCAAGTTCAAGTTCAAGTTCAAGTTGAGCTTTATTGTCATCCTGCTACATGTGTGGACATATAGTGGAACGAAATGTCGTGTCTCGCAGGACCACGGTGCTATACAACAGTTTAACCATCAGACTATACATATACTATAAATACAAAATGTAAGTGTACTTCAGTGTTACTTCAAACCTCTTAATAATAATAAATTGCGCTCACCACACACCAACTACAGGTGGAGACGAGAGAGAGAGATAGAGTCAATCAAGGGGATGGGGATTATTAGGAGGCCATGATTGATAAGGGCCAAGAGCCCAGAGCCCAACAAAAGGAAACACTGGTCTCTTTGATGGTGATTTCAAACAAAACAATAAAGCATCTAAACCTCTGTTAATTCTCAATAAGAGCTTCTCTAGAAGTCTGACAGAAATAAAGTCAATCTGGTCAATCTGATGCTGTTTGTGAAGCTGTTTAATCAGATCTTGAGAGATTTAATGTCTTCTTTTATTTCAGTTGATTTCATCTTCGGCTGTGGCTGAAGTCAGTTGTAGTTCTTGTGTTTCTCTTTCCTTCGGTGATTCTTCTTGATAACAGCAGGTGTTCATCATTAATGATCAATCATCACATAATTATCTTCTTAACTCCAGCACTGCTTCAATTCTACTTGAACACTCTGTAGTGTGGAAACACATGAACACTGAGCAGTGTGGGGACTTTGCTGTGAATTATTACATAAATCTTACCTGTTTCATTCATGTATGACTGATGCATATGACTCACATTAAGTTTATTGATTTGTTTATGTTAAAACTATGTAATCTAAATGGATGGAAAATTGTTATGCAATTGAATTACATAAAATGTCAATTTAGACCCAATCATTTTTTTGAGTGTATACATCTCAAAGGTCATAAGGTCAGGCAGTTATAGCTGAGGCAGCTTGCTGTCAAATAGAATAAATGATTAATAATGCATTATGCATATACATTTGAAAGAAGTCAGAAATAATTAAATGTGCTTTTCAGTGTGATGTCGGGACCACACAGATCATGGACCAATTCAGAGCAACAATGAAGAGTGCACCACTTGACCTTAATGGTGATTCCAACACTTACTGCACACCAACATTCATTTCCCGTTTGACCAAATACTTCCTCCCGCATGCCGTTCTGTGGTCTGGAATGATGTTAGGTAGGTTTAAGTCAAGTTAAATTGATTTAAGAGAACTATTTATTAAACAATACATCAATACAGTATTTGTGTCCAGTACTTTTACAATGTTCTAATTGTCTTTAGGGGATCTAGAACGTCATGGGACAAGGCAAGCATACCAGAATTTGAGTAAGCTCTATAACAAAGTCAAACAATCAAAGAAACAGGTAAAGTGTTGCAAGAAGCATCTCATTTTTTCTAATTAAAGCATACTTTTTGATGGCCCTTATAATTTCAACAGATTACAGATGTACTTTAAATTTTCAGAACTTCACTGAAGAAAACCGAACACAAGGCATCATGGAGAAGAGTCAGTGGGACCTAAAGCGAATTCGGCTCCAAAGAAGGCAGTTTACAAGACTGGATGACTTCGTTAGAGTATACCAAAAGATGCATGATGCACTGCTCCTTGAATATGGAGACGGAAAGATGCAGGAAGAAAGTATGGGATACTTGTTTTTAATAAAGTCACTTCAGTGGCAGTATCTAAGTACCAAATAAGATTGCTGCTTTTTGCCTGATCACGTTTTAAAAACAATAGGCCTGTGTATAGATTTTTGTTTTATTCTTTTTAATTGTGTGTAAAAGTATTTAACTTTATATGTGTTTTCAAGTCCTTTCAAGTGGAAGAGGAAGTATGGCGAAAACCTCAGAAGCGTACAGGACTGTACGTGTCCCCTTTAGTGCTAGACCTGTCATTGAAAGTAATTATGAATGACTATTATTAAGAGGTTAATTATTATTAAGGGGTTTATTATTATTAAGAGGTTTGAAGTGACACTGAAGTACACCTGCATTTTGTAATTTTTACTATTGCTACATCCTATTGTAGTGCTTAGAATTGTTTTAAAGCAAATGTAACTAATTGAAACTGTCACTTTTTTTTCAAACAGAAACAAAGAGAGAACTTTTCACACAACAGCCACAAATAGCTGAGGAAAAAATACAGTTATCATCCAAACACAGGTATATGTCTATAAAAATAAATATATGTCAAAACAGGAAGAAGCATATAGATTTCTCAATTAACATGATTTCATTCTGTATTTTAACATTGTTTGCATTCAATATGTACATTATATTCATTCAGTAATCAATTTATTATTTTTTTGTAGCAATTTCTGTGGTAATATCATATAATGAACATAATTTTGATGTGTTACAGGTTAACTTTGGCAACTACCAAGCTATTGTGTCCTTTGTTAACATTAACATTCCGAGTATGGGTCACCATACTTGGCTGTATGTCACTTCACTCACTAACAATATACACTGGAAGTTTCTGGTTAGTTTTTATTTAACACTTTGTATATTGATGTGCATTTCCCATGTTTCTGGTGTTGTGGTAAATATTTGTGGAATAATGTCATTTTTCTTGTGGTTACAGTACATGAGTGCAGCAGATGTACAGATGCACCGTGTGTATTTGGTGGATCCTTCAAGCAACGCTGCAGAGGAGGCAGATTCAGAAGCTGCTGCTCAAAAATTCCGGTTCTTATGCAATTTAGTTCATTCAATCTAATCATGTACACTGCATCTATGTAATTGTGTCTAAATTGTAGTATTTTTGCACATATATAAAGAATAATTATATTTTAACATTTCATTGTCACACAGTGAATACTTTCGGATAAGGACTATCCGCCACCGTGAGAGAGAGTGGGCAGATATTGAATTCACAGGAGCTGTTATGCAACACCCAGTTCAGCATGATACATATAGCTGTGGTGTGATGGTCATGATGGTAAAATAACATAGATGTGCAGTTACATGCTGTATTCACGCTTGTATTTTGTATTTATTTTAGCTTCATATTTGAAGAGCTATTTACAATATTTCAATGACTACAGTAGGCAATATACAGTACATACAGTATTTATCTTGTGTACATCACATATTTTCTTTCTGTCTTATTTTGTTTCTTTGTTTTTTGTTTCTTTAGATGGCAAAGGCAGTCATGGAGGCATTTCCTAAATTGCCTAACATGGAATTTGGGACTACTGAAGAAGAAATGGCAGAGGAACGCACAGCTATGGCACTTGAACTACTTGGGGCTGTTTTTTTAAATTTGTCTTTGTATTGTCATAAATTGTCAATTTTGTTTTTCATTAGTGTTTGATGCAGAGAACAATTGCTCCATGTGTGCAAAAGAGGAAAGTCCAGGGTCTGCCCTTACTGACTGGGTAAGGTGTTGTTTTTTAATGTTTTCTTTTGTTCTGGTTACTGGATTAAAGTGTTTGCATTTTGTGGCTTTAATAGAAAAGTAGATATCTGCTACATACCAAGGATATAGCTATTTTCCTTGCACTTGGCCTTTGGGAGCTGTCAAGTTCATATTAAGAACTATTGCAGATTGCCAACTACTGTAAATAAAAAAAGACAACTCTTAACCATGACAGTAGCATTTTTGGTAGCAAGTTTGTACATCATGTTAAAATATGTTTTATCGATACAATCTGTTTGTACTATCTGAATTTCTTTTATAAAGGTGTTGTATTTGTTATATTTACAGATTCGGTGCGACAGCTGTAACAGGTGGTTTCATGTACCGTGTGAGGACATGGACAAAAACAGTTTGAACATGCCAGAAAAGCAGCCTGGGATTGCTGTTTGTGCAAAGCTTGATCCAGAACTTATTGTGTATTTTCATTTATCAGATTAAAGACTAAAGGGTATCGTGCCTTCTCTGTGGCAGCTCCACGTCTCTGGAATAGCCGCTCTCCTCATATTAGATCATGTAACTCATTGGGTATGTGTACAATTTTTGCTGAAAATGCATCTCACGCTATTGCTTAAAACTGCCCTCAGGGGTGGAGTCTGAGTAGTGACTTGTTTTCGTGTATTTTTATTTGTCTTTGTGCTGACAGTGTAAAGCACTTTGGTCAACATGTGTTGTTTTAAAGTGCTTTAGAAATACGTGTTGTTGTTTTTATGATGTTACTTTTGATTCTGAAGAGTTGGATTCTGAAATACACTGCTACTTCAATAAAAAAAATAAAAAAAATAAATAAAAATATATATATATATACAGTGGGTACGGAAAGTATTCAGACCCCCTTAAATTGTTCAATCTTTGTTATATTGCAGCCATTTGCTAAAATCATTTAAGTTCATTTTTTCCCCCTCATTAATGTACACAGCACCCCATATTGACAGAAAAACACAGAATTGTTGACATTTTTGCAGATTTATTAAAAAAGAAAAACTGAAATATCACATGGTCCTAAGTATTCAGACCCTTTGCTGTGACACTCATATATTTAACTCAGGTGCTGTCCATTTCTTCTGATCATCCTTGAGATGGTTCTACACCTTCATTTGAGTCCAGCTGTGTTTGATTATACTGATTGGACTTGATTAGGAAAGCCACACACCTGTCGATATAAGACCTTACAGCTCACAGTGCATGTCAGAGCAAATGAGAATCATGAGGTCAAAGGAACTGCTTGAAGAGCTCAGAGACAGAATTGTGGCAAGGCACAGATCTGGCCAAGGTTACAAAAACATTTCTGCTGCACTTAAGGTTCCTAAGAGCACAGTGGCCTCCATAATCCTTAAATGGAAGACGTTTGGGACGACCAGAACCCTTCCCAGAGCTGGCCGTCCGGCCAAACTGAGCTATCGGGGGAGAAGAGCCTTGGTGAGAGAGGTAAAGAAGAACCCAAAGATCACTGTGGCTGAGCTCCAGAGATGCAGTCGGGAGATGGGAGAAAGTTGTAGAAAGTCAACCATCACTGCAGCCCTCCACCAGTCGGGGCTTTATGGCAGAGTGGCCCGACGGAAGCCTCTCCTCAGTGTAAGACACATGAAAGCCCGCATGGAGTTTGCTAAGATGGTGAGAAATAAGATTCTCTGGTCTGATGAGGCCTTAATTCTAAGCGGTATGTGTGGAGAAAACCAGGCACTGCTCATCACCTGTCCAATACAGTCCCAACAGTGAAGCATGGTGGTGGCAGCATCATGCTGTGGGGGTGTTTTTCAGCTGCAGGGACAGGACGACTGGTTACAATCGAGGGAAAGATGAATGCGGCCAAGTACAGGGATATCCTGGACGAAAACCTTCTCCAGAGTGCTCAGGACCTCAGACTGGGCGAAGGTTTACCTTCCAACAAGACAATGACCCTAAGCACACAGCTAAAATAACGAAGAAGTGGCTTCACAACAACTCCGTGACTGTTCTTGAATGGCCCAGCCAGAGCCCTGACTTAAACCCAATTGAGCATCTCTGGAGAGACCTAAAAATGGCTGTCCACCAACGTTTACCATCCAACCTGACAGAACTGGAGAGGATCTGCAAGGAGGAATGGCAGAGGATCCCCAAATCCAGGTGTGAAAAACTTGTTGCATCTTTCCCAAAAAGACTCATGGCTGTATTCGATCAAAAGGGTGCTTCTACTAAATACTGAGCAAAGGGTCTGAATACTTACGACCATGTGATATTTCAGTTTTTCTTTTTTAATAAATCTGCAAAAATGTCAACAATTCTGTGTTTTTCTGTCAATATGGGGTGCTGTGTGTACATTAATGAGGAAAAAAATGAACTTAAATGATTTTAGCAAATGGCTGCAATATAACAAAGAGTGAAAAATTTAAGGGGGTCTGAATACTTTCCGTACCCACTGTATATATATATATATATATATATATATATATATCAAGTGGTTTATGAAGTTGTTCATTAATATTATTCTGTGAAATTTTCAATGATTTAAAGGATTTACTCATGTGAAAGTTGAATAGCATAGAATTACATGTCTAGAACATGATCTGTCCTTGGTTGGAGAAAAGCACCCAACATGATAAAACATACATGTACTCTTCTTTGACAGCTTAGGTCATTAGGGCCTCTCATGTACATGACCAATTTACAGTTTACTTTATTCTTCAAATTTCCAAATAACAAAAAAAAACAAAAAAAAAAAACTTTAGTCTGAAACCTCTGGTAGAATAAAAGTACTTCATATCTGAATGTTTTGGGAAAGTTACTGATTAGAGCTTGGATTTGAACAACCCAGCCTTGAAGAAGTTGCATTTTTCTCTATGTATGTGTGTTATTGTCTGTCTGTTCAGGACCTGTTTCCTGTCTCCTGCCATTGCGAATGTGCTATATAAATAAACGCGTCTTACCTGTAAAGTATTAAATAACAGAACGTTTGGACCACATTTTTTGTCTTTTTTGAATATTACACATTTGTACAGTAAAACACAGTGAAAGCTGATGTACACAGAGTCTTGGGTGTCCTGAAGAAGAATGTATTGAAAATGTCATGTTAACTCTGAAGGAATTTGAATAATGCCTGTCTAAATGTCAAGGAATGGTCAGTGCTATAATGCATTGTGGCAGACTTTGCCATTCATTTTCTCCCAAATTCTACAGTAAAACCCAGGGAAAGCTGACACAGATAGAGACTTGGTCGTTCAGAAAAAAAAATGTATTGACATTTTTGTATTAACTAATTAGAATAATGCATGTAGAAAATAGTAGGAAAAAAGTATGTATTTTAACAGACTTTATTTTTATGGAAAACTCTACAGTATAATATATTTGAACATAATATAACTGTATCTTTTATTTTTTGTGTTTTGGGGCACATTTAATTCACAACTGCTGAAATATAGGTCTTTGTCAGCTGTTTGGCCGCTCCGTGTCTCCGTACCGTAATACCACAAATAGACGTGCAGCAGAATCCAGGTGGCGGCTCACTTGACCGCGGTTTCTATTCGCCGCGGGAGTTTTGCTCGTTAATTCTGGTGAGTGTTTACATTCCTCTGCAAGCGCACGTGAGCTCGGCTTTACAGAAACTCGCTGATATGATCACAGAGAGTGAGCAACAACACCCGGACTCTGTTTTAATAATTCTCTGGGACTTTACTAAAGCAAATCTCTCACGTGAACTGCCAAAATACAGACAGCATGTTACATGTCCCACCAGAGACAATAATACTGGATCACTGTTACACGGCAATAAAAGATGCATATCACTCCGTCCCACGGGCAGGCTCTCTGATCACTGTTTAGTTCATCTCATACCGACCTACAGGAAGAAACTTAAATCAGCTAAACCTGTATTAAGGACTGTAAAAGCAGAGCGGGATTTACAAGCCTGTTTCTCTCTCACTGATTGGACTGTTTTTGAAGCTGCTGCCACCGATCTGGACGAGCTCACAGAGACTGTAACATCATATATCAGTTTCTGTGAAGATATGTGCATTCCTACCAGGACTCATGTTTTGGGGCCCCGGAGAAGTTTTGACATGCCCTGACATTTGTGCTCTTTTCAGTTGCTTATAAACATTTTAATGGCTAAAGTCTAAAAACACTGTATTCAGCACAAACTGGGCTACAATAATATGTGAGCAGCATGTACATATGTGATTGTGTTTTTGAGAAAACAACGTTTATGCGTGGTTAGAAAAAAACAAACATTTTAAAGTAACTGAAATAAGGCCATAAAACACATACAGAACATTTGTTCACAAGACTTTTGAGAACTGGATCTTGTAGCCTAGAATATTTGCTTCAAAATGATCTGAAAATAATCTAACTCACTCATTCAGAGAAAACAATATATTGATTTAAATTTTCTAAGTCACTTTTTGAGTAGAAAGGGTGTATGCGAGAGGACGTGACTCACACCTGAGAAGACAACGGCCCGCATAATGAGCTCCATAATGAGCCATTCAGTCAGGTGTGTGACTGAGAGAGAAGAGTTACAAGAAAGAATGTGAGGAAAAAAGAAACGTGTATACATATAACTATCACATAAAATAACTTGAGATTCACTTGTGAGTGCAGTTAAATAGTTTATTAGGAACAAACAAACAAATAAACAACAGAAGAGTCAAGACATCGTGGGTGTAATATCCAAAATATCCAAAACAGTGGCAGGAAACTGGAACCCAGGAAAACAGGAGACAGCAGAAATTGCATGAGAAAACACAAAACAGACGTGAGCAACACAATGAACGGACAAAGACAAAGCAAACATGGTGACAATACATACACTACCAGTCAAATTATTTAAACAGTAAGATTTGTAATGTTTTTTTTTTAAGAAGTGTCTTCAGCTCACCAAGCCTGCATTTATTTGATCCAAAGTACAGCAAAAACAGTGCATTATATTTATTATAATATATAGGCCTACATATTGTTACTATTCAAAATAAATAAAGCACCCCCCACACACACACACACACACTAAAATTAATAAATAAATTAGTGAGCATGTTGATAGGCTTATCAGGAGCAACTATATTATTACATTAGCAATCTCCAATATTGCCCATGCGATTTTATAACATAGATGCACACATGCTTTGCATGTATTATCATACAATACAAAAACAACATTTTATAACTGAGAAACTAAATTATTATTGTTAAGCTTATTATAAATATGTTTGAGCAGGTATTTGCAAACAGAGTAGGCTACTTCACAGTAAAGACTGGTCTAAACTTTCTTAGACATTACTTTTATATCATTGTTTATAGAACATATAACTATCCTCACGTCGTTGCACTCGATTTCACACATTTTATTCTGGAGTTATAGTTTGGGAAAAGTTCACCTAGTAAATGCGTTCAACTTTGCCACAACAACACATTATCGAATGCCAATAAGAAACATTACTTAATCGGTATAAAATATCTCCTCCGTGGCTCCAGCTGAGCTTGCGTTCTGTTTGTGAGGTAAACAAAGCTTTTTCCTCTCAGCGTGTCTTCTGGGGGTAAATACAAGGCTTATTCCTCACAGCGTGTTCTTCCAAAACTGAAAAGTATCTGAGATGAACGCATTGCTGCTTTGTTTACGGTGCTGTGGGCGTTTACATGCCATGTGTCTCACGTGGAGATTTGTAATAACAATAGCGCGAGCAGCGTGTGGGCGTGACCTAATTAGAGATAATGAGACCAGACGGAAAAACTGGACATGTCCTTGGTTTCATACGGATTACTTTATCACAGAATATTTGTTTTCGGTAAGACTTACTTCATTTAAGAGTAAACATATTAAGCTTTCTATAGATATATTTCTCATGTCTCTGTGTGAAGTATTTGCTGAGTTACAGTTCATTTTAGTGACGTGTTTCAAAAAGCAGTTCGCGGAGACGGAGAAGACAGAGAGTGCACCCTGTTTGTTTTCTTTATTCTTCAAAAGCACAAAGTTTAGTTGTTATGAGTGTACACACATAAAAGTAGACCCCTTACAGATTCAAATGGTGTATTGCTCTTATCTGTACGATCAAAAATGGCAGAGTAATTCAAGCTCATGTCGGCCTTATCAGGAAAATCTGCCTCAAAACGCATATATGCGTTTGTCGACCCCAGAGGGTTAACTTACAACAATGACAAACCATGGTTCACTGCAAAACTTAGCCAGCTCTGTCAGGCCAAAGAAGATGCTCGCAGGAATGGGGACAGAGTCTTGTACAAACAGGCCAAATACACACTGGAAAAGGAGATCAGAGTGGCAAAGAGGAATTATTCCGAAAAGTTTCTTCAGTTCTCTTCTAGTGACACGGCTTCAGTGTGGAAAGGTCTGAAAGACATCACCAATTACAAGACACCATCCCCAGCACTGTGGAGAATCAACAACTGGCAGACGATCTGAATGAGTTCTACTGCAGGTTTGAAAAAACACCATTCACTCTCTCCCACACCTGCAATTCAGATCAGCGAAGATGACATGCGCGAGGTCTTCAGAAAGAACAAAAGAAGAAAGGCACCAGGCCCAGATGGTGTGACACCAGCCTGTCTGAAAACTTATGCTGACCAGCTGGCCCCCATCTTCACGCAGATCTTCAACGGATCACTGGAGCTGTGTGAAGTCCCCTCATGCATCAAACGCTCCACCATCATCCCCATCCCAAAGAAACCCAAAATTACTGGACTTAATGACTACAGACCTGTGGCTCTAACGTCTGTGGCCATTAAATCATTTGAAAGACTGGTTTTGGCTTATCTGAAGGACATTACTGAACCCTTACTGCCTACAGAGCAAACAGGTCTGTGGACAATGCAGTCAATATGGGACTGCATTATGTTCTGCAGCATCTGAACAGACCAGGGACTTATGTGAGGATCCCATTTGTGGACTTCAGCTCTTCTTTTAACACCATCATCCCATCTCTCCTCCAGCTCAAATTAACTCAGCTCTCCATGCCCACCTCCGTCTACCAGCTTCCTTCCTCCCTGGCTGGGAAAATTCTCATCCAGCACCCGCATCATCAGCACTGGTGCCCCTCAGGGCTCTGTCCTCTCACCACTGCTCTTCTCCCTCTACACCAATGACTGCATCTCTAAAGACTCCTCTGTCAAGCTCCTAAAGTTTGCAGACGACACCACACTCATCGGCCTCATCCAGGACGGTGACGAGTCTGCTTACAGACAGGAGGTTAAAGAGCTGGCTGTCTGGTGCAGTCTCAACAACCTGGAGCTGAACACGCTCAAAACAGTGGAAATGATCGTGGACTTCAGGAGAAACCCCCCTGCTCTCCCCCCACTCACCATCATGAACAGCACTGTGGCTGCAGTGGAGTCATTCAGATTCCTGGGCACCACCATCTCTCAGGACCTGAAGTGGGACACTCACATTGAGTCCATTGTGAAAAAGGCCCAGCAGAGGTTGTACTTCCTTCGGCAGCTGAGGAAGTTCAACCTGCCACAGGAGTTGCTGAGACAGTTCTATTCCACCATCATTGAATCCATTCTCTGCACTTCTATTACTGTCTGGTTCAGCTCAGCTACCAAATCTGACCTCAGAAGACTACAGAGGGTAGTCCAGACTGCTGAGCAAATCATTGGTACAACCCTCCCCACTCTCCAAGAACTGTACTCATCCAGAGTGAGAAAAAGGGCTGGAAAAATCACTCAGGACCCTCACATCCAGCACACTCGCTCTTTGAACTGCTGCCGTCTGGTCGGCGCTACAGAGCTCTGAGCACCAGAACGACCAGCACAGGAACAGTTTCTTCCCTCAAGCAATCCATCTCATGAACACTGGACAATAACGTGGAACACACAACACTATAATACATTTTTTATTTAACGCACATACTTATTTACATTTCAAATTTGCACATATCATAACTGTACGTACATAATTGTCTATATTATACAGAGGTGTCAAGTAACGAAGTACAAATACTTCGTTACCTTACTTAAGTAGAAATTTTGGGTATCTATACTTTACTGGAGTGATTATTTTTCAGCCGACTTTTACTTCTACTCCTTACATTTTCACGCAATTATCTGTACTTTCTACTCCTTACATTTTAAAATAGCCTCACATTCTATTTCATTTCACCTTGTTTTCATTCCGCTTGTCATCGTTAAAAAAACCTAAAAAAAAAAACCTATCCAGATAAATCGTGCCATCCGGAGAATTTGATTGTGGTTGGATGAGAAGTATAAACATATACCATTCCGACACCTTATTGGTTTGTACGCGATCGCACCTGCACATGACACAAATCACGTCACACTCCAGCAAGGACATATATACCCAGATAGCAAAATTTGTCTGGCCCATCTCTGGGCCACAACCTTGCTTAGCTTCTGGCCCAGTTCTGGCTGGGTCCCCGGCCCGAAACTGGCACACACACTGAAAACCGACTCAAACAATTTCCTCTGGCCCAGATGCGGCCCACGGCCCGTAAAATGACTTATTTATTGACGTGGCCCAGATCTGGCCCGCATTCTGTAGAGTGACTTCTATTATTTTATGTGGCCCAGGTCTGGCCCAGACACTTTAAACCAGATCTGGTTGAGACTCGGCTTGGTCCCCGGGCCGAATGTGGCCCAGAAACTGCTAAATGTAATTCAGCAGTGAAACACAAATACAACCATTTAAAAACATTAAAAAGGCTTTAATTATAAAATTACCAAATACTTTAATATAAATATATATGAACAAATGCACTACAGTATAAACATTCACACCTTTTAAACCACAAAGTAACAACTAAATTATATTTACTGTATATATATGAAGAGTTCATTTGCAGAAACAGATAACTTCGTTTTTAATCATTTTTAAAAATCATGTTTTTTCATTGTGCATTCCAATTAATCTCAATCAAACTGCATTCAGGTTATTTTGATTAGGCAAAGAATAACTAATAAATACTAGCTAACTAACACAAAACAAAAACACGATAACAAAAAACATGATTTTTAAAAATATTACCATAGGTAATTTCGGCTGAAATCATTTTATTTTTAATAGTAAATTGACACTGTGTTGTTTAATTTTAATATTGGCCCTTTTTAACTTAATGTTGTGCCGTGGCTCAAGAAGGTACCTGCTGATACTCTAACTCTCTTAATTTTAAAACAATTATACTTTTTGACATTTTAAAAATATATACATATTTAAGAGACCCATGCTAATTTATAAAAAATATAATTAGTTCTTATGCATTGCTTATTTGATGGTATTATAAGTCATTTACCAAAACGAGGCCCATTTTAGCTGACTTCACCCTATTCCTTAAAACAAAATCTCTTTTTTAACTGTGATGATAAAATGCAAAAAAACAACATTTTTTTTGTTTTGCAGATTGATATTATTATTATTATTTACTATAGTATTATTTGAATTCATTGTAAAATGAAGTTAGTTAAATTAATAATTTTAATTTCTTGAAAAAGAAAATAGGAGTAAATTCTGTAATTAAAAATGTCATTAAATCAGGAGTCTGTTTTCAGCATTTAAACATCAAAATCATGATACCCTTCAATAATATAATTGAACATATAGGCTACAATTAGGTTTATGCATTCCCCATGCATGAAGAAAATAAGGTTGCAGGAGCTCTAAAAGAATGTTATAGAGTGATGAATGCAGCCAAGGAAAACATGAAGAAAAGAAAGAGGAAAATAACACAGGTAAGACAAATAAATTAATTCTTTCCATTTACATATGAAACTGTTGGTAAGCCAACAACAAAAAAATAAGCATAAAAGCTTATAAAATAAGCAGTTACTATGGAATGAAAGATTACTTTACGAAGATCCCATTAAATCTGCTTACAATTGTACTATACTAATCTTATAATATAAGAAAATATCTGATATTAAATAAAGGAAAACATGTACAACCACAATCCAAATGGAAAACTCCAAAGACTTTTATTATTGCTAAAGGTCCAAGATTTAAGCAAAGCACTGCAAACAGAAATGCACAGTGACAGTTGCTCAATCAGACACATGCAATGACCTCCAAACAGAAACAGCAAGCACAGGAGACACCAAACAGGAAGGAAACGAGTCCATTGTTGAGATTGCTGGAAAATAAAACAAAAATATACAGGTAAGACATACATCATAATGTAAACTTAGCTTAAATGATGGGTGTAAACTATGATATCGTCTGAGAAACTTTGTCAGGCAGCAACATGTGTTTTTTTTTGGTCCTAATAATAAATAAGTTTCATGCAGCATAATAAATGCAAATATAATTTTCCCATCAAAATGTTTTCAGAATAATCTGAAAGTCTAAATTTCTTCTCAAATAGAATAAGGGGATAAAGCTTATAACCAAATGCCTGCTTTATTTGTTTGATCATGTGACTGTATATTTGTATTTGTGTTCATGTTATCTATCAACTTTATGTAAAGCGTCCTTGGGTTTTGAAAGTTGCTATATACATAATATTTATAATGATGAAGATAATAATGTTTTGTCACTACAGGCACAAATTGTGTGGCATACTTCATAGAAAATGGTTGAAATGTTTGTGATGTCAAACACCAAATATACTGAAAGAAAAAAAAAAAAAAAGTTGTCCCAAAATGAAATCTCTCTGCTGTATACAAAACATTTCAGAAAAGCATCTCTGCTCTGTAGGTAAAAAAAAAAAAGGAATTTAAATTGCAGCACAATGTATAACTCCAGTGTTTCCAAGTCTTAAAGTTGTTTGGAGTGATGGACCAAGCTCAATTGTTAAAATATTGGTATGATACTTAAATATCTGGAAATTGTGATTGAAATGTTATGCTAACATTCTATATTATATATATATATATATATATATAAATAAAAGTCATAGTAAAAATAAAGAACACCCTCTTTGAAGTTTATTATTTGTTTAGGTATAAGGACATAATAATAAAATATCTTCCTTAAGTCATAAATTAGCACACAAAAATTAGCATTAAGAATTAAAAGGGTAAGTAGCAGCTATATCTATATCTATCTATCTATCTATATGAATGAATGCTTTAAATGTGGCTTTATCAGAAAAAAAAAAAGTTTTATTTTATATATATATATATATATATATAAAAATTTAATCGCGTTAGTCGTGGACTGTGATTAATCATGATTAATCACACATTTAAAATACTAGGATTTACCTGTAAATGCATGAAACTAGTTTAAGGAAACAGAACCTTTCACACCTCCGTATGAGACATAATCCTTATTATTCTTTTGTTTTTATTCAGCCATTATCAGCATTTATACTGGCAATAAAACGTTTACCAAGCCACATCGCTTCAATCCCAGTATACATTTACCCAACTATTATCAAAAGTATTTCTAAATAAATACAACAAAACATTTCTTGCGACCTTACGTGAAGTATTATGACAAAATGCATTATGAAGAAGAATTGGACCTGTTCTGCAGCTGCATTAGAGCTAATATTAGCATCATGCTTCATAAGACAGTTTATGAGATTAATAGTCTTTTACTCAGAACTCACTTTAAACCACCATCAGTGTTTGTAATAACTTCCTTTTGCGATCACATGTGGAATTTGGTCGTTTACTGCTGTTAAAATATGCCATTTATAGCCTTTTATATGCTGCACAAATTAGCATAGATGTACACATTCTCCTCAAGAAAACCACATACAGACCATATCTATCGTAATCGTGTGTTTATTATCTAATATAATCTACAGTGGCTGTTGTCATGTTTATTTCTGCTGCTCTGCTGAAACTCAGGTTGTTTGTGATGTTACCGCCTCTCCGTTCTTAAGTTGCCAGGGACACATTTCAAGTATAATACACATTAGTAAAAGGATCTATTTTAATTTTAATTTGTCTATATACACTTTGGGCGGCTGCGGTACATTATAAAAGTAGCCCAAAAAACTGCGAACCAAGGCTCTGTAATTTTTCCCGCGACTGTATTTTCAAAATATCCCACTTGTGCCGTTACCCTGGCAACACTGTGCTGGAGCCTCGTCACACAACGATAGATGACCTTCCGCGCTGCGATGACGGGAAGTTGGGGTCAAACCTTAACAAACAATTAATCTGCGTTAAAAAAATATTAACGCGCTAAAAATTTGATTAAATCGCATGCGTTAACGTTTTAAAATTTTTTACAAAATTTCCTGATAAAAGCCACATTTAAAGCATTCATTTAATGCATTACTTGCTTCTTTTTTTACTTTCAGATTTGATTCTCACTCTTGATAATTATATTAATAAATCACAATATAGCTCTTTTGTCATTTGATCTTTGTTATTTGCATCTTTGTTTTCTTTTTTAGAACAAACAATAAAACAAATACAATACAACACGGGGGTGTCAATCTCAATTACCACAGCCCTGCAGAGTTTAGCTCCAACGATAAATACAAAAGCTACATGTAACTCATGTAAATGTCCGGTTAACATTTTAACCGGAGCTACTTCTCCAAGTTTATGTCTATGGCGATTCATGCAGGTATGTGTATGTGACGACCCGAACAGGCTACAATAATCCAAATATAAGCACTTATTATAAATGTACCGTAGTGATTTGGGATAAGACAAAAAGGTGGTTTGTAAGATGAATTGATGATGTACTCGCTCATTATATACATTTCACAAATTCTGAAGAGAAAAAGTTAATTAGTGCTGCTTTAATTGGCCTTTGGGCTCATTTGAAAACTATGTGTGTTGGAGCAGGGTTGGAACTCAAGCAGGGAGCCACATTCCTGAAGAGTTTTCTTTTACCTTTTTCAGTGCGTTTGATTATGGTTGGAGCTGAACTCTCAGGACCGACATTAGCCAACTCTGAACTAAATTCTGCAAGGCTGTGGCCCTCCAGGAACTGAGTTTGACACCCCTGCAATATAAAAAAAAAAGAAACAAATTAAAATTATCAGTGCTTCACTTATTTACCTTCACTTTACATCTATTTACCATTCATTAAAGAAATAGAGTAATTGAATAATCACTCATAAAATAATCACTGCATAGTGACTAGTGTAATCATATATAAATAAATTATTAAAGCTACAAAAGTTACTTAAGATCAGAGAGCGGTTCCCTCTTTTCTTTTGTTACTTATGTTAAGAGTATAAATGACAGGCAGCAGGTTAATTATATGAAGACCTAATGTACTGATCTATTGTTGCATATCAGATGTTTTTTCTTCCAACTGTTTACTGCATTTAAAGGTCGGGACACACCTCGCCTCACGTCAACAGCAACTGGACCAAAACGCTGAGCTTGAACACCCTGCAAACTAACATGTGCGCTCTGCACCTGTGTGAGAGGAATTAGCTCTCTATATTAGCAGCTATCAATAGTATATTTGTCACACGAATATACGAAACGCAAACAAAGCAGTGCTTTCTTACCATTTTAAATATCACCCCCAGTTACAGACAGGGCTTAAGCCTAATCCAGACTAAAATGTACATCTAAACTGTTTCAGCTGAAAGAAACTTGCATTGACTGATCGTTAAATATATCAGTGCCTTTGTTTTGTCCCAAGATGGACACCAGTAATGTTTTTTTTTTTTTCTAAAGGAACGTTTATAAAAAATTACTTTAATAACCTAATTAAATGATGGCCTAATCCTGGTTTAGTCTAAACCCTGTCTGTGAAACCAAGCCTTAGTTATGTTGATAACTTTCCTCATTTTAAGCTGCTCATATTGTTATAAAGATATTCACATATTGTAATGTTTGGGTAAAATCCGAAAACATTCGAACATTTTGTCATGAAATCTCGACTGTATTGTTTGCGATTGTGATCGCTGAATAAATGCACTTACTCAACTGCTGTTGTTTGAATAGAGAAACATAGGCTATTGCAATTTGGAATTACTATTAGGAATTTCACTTATATTTTTCATTTGTTTTAGCAGTTGTTTTCATAATATAGACAGAGAGAGTGCATAAGTCTTTGGTTTTAATAATATATATATATATATATATATATATATATATATATATATATATATGGGATGGGCAACTTCAGTCCTGGAGAGCCGGTGTCCTGCAGAGTTTAGCTCCAACCCTAATTAAACACACCTGAAGAAGCTAATATTATATTATTCATATATAAGCCTATAATCAGGGCTGGAAATGGGGGGGGGACGCGGGGGGACGGAGTCCGGGGAGTGAATTTCGAGGGGGGACGGCGTTTCATTTCTATGTGTATTTGGAAATTAAAGGGATTTCTATATTTTATCCATTCAAAAGACTACGAAAGCGATCCCAGTTCTGCATATAAACGTAGCGCTGTGTTTATGGTCAGCTGCGCAATGCTGTCTTTTGCCATTTAATATCTGCAGACTGCAGCCAATAGAAATGCTTCTCTATCGCTGCGCGTGCTGCTCCTCACAGCACAGAGCGTGAAGCAGACTGCAGTTGTTGTCATTCATTGTAACAAACAAAGTGTAGAGACGATGTAAATAATATATTAAGTGTGTAGAGAGCTTCATTCATTAAAATGGAAGTTTGTGAGATAGCGATGAACGGAGGGTAACAGCTTTTAATGATTATAGAGAGTTTGCAAATGTGAAATTTAATTTATACAACAGTTTATACATTTTGATTTTATACAAAAGTTAATATTAAGTGACTTACATTTTAGGACCACTGTCTATTTTGCTCTATTTCGTCAACAAAATATATTTAAAAACAAAGTCACAGCTGAGCCTCTGTGCAAGCCTTTAACACAGCGCTGTTTCGTTTTTGAATGAATCTTTGCTTTTGAACAAATCTAGTGAGTCAATGATTCAATGATCCATTCATAAAGAGAGTCACTTGCTTCGTTCCTAAATGAATCAGCCGTTTGAACAAATCGATTGAATGAATGATTCAGTGACAAAGACAGTGATTTGATGCCACCTACTGGCAGTTTCTGTTTCATTTTTAAAGTATAAATTGAGTCATTTAATTCATTGAAATGTATATATTTAAAACATTAATCTCATAACATTGTTATTATGAGATGCATTAATGCCACCTCTGAGTCTTGTCAAAAATTTCTTAAATTCTGTAAATATTCCTTAATGCCACATTTGTGCTCTTCTGTGCCATGCAAAGATGAATTGTTGATGCTGATTTCATTTGACTGGAAACTTATTCTTCCTGATTGTTATTGTTATATCTTATTATTTTGATTGAATTTATTGTGTAGTTAAAATTTTTGATAAAAGTTTATATATATAATTTTTTTTTTTTGGCACAAAAGATGACATACATTTAATAAAGTTAGAAAAATGGCATTACAAAGTTTTAAAAAATAAATAAATAAAACTTCAAGGAGTCAAATAACAATAGGAAGGTTAATTTCTGGGTCATTCCTGGGATTCGGTAATATTTCAGTCCCCCAGAGTTTCTAAAGTGGTGGTTCACCAAAATGAATTGTTAGAAGCTGTTCACAAAACTTTGGGATGCCCATTATAATTAATAAAAATAATTATTGCATTTTTATATTTTTAGCATAAAATAATGTCTTATATCTATCTTGAACCAAGCATTTTGTAATGTCCCTGAGTTTGTACAAAATGTGCATAGTGTCTGTGATTTTTGGCAACAATGTAAGCATTTACTTGTGTTCCTTTCTTATAAAAAATATTTTTCTAAAAAAATGCAAAATATTTGCTAAAAAAAGCAGACTGTAAAGTTATGTCTCTCAGTCTGAACTCAACCCCGTCACACTAACCATTCTTCGCCCATAATAATTTAGTCTCCACTCATATGTGACTTCATTCAGGTCTCTTTAATAGTGGTGCAGAAAATGGTTAGTGGTATCATACTTTTTATTCATATTTTTGAGGCATGTTATAGTCAGGGAGGGTACTGTCAAGCTTAACAACTCAACCCTGTCATATAAAATTAAGATGGAAAATTATTACTTTTACAACATTTTATTTTCATTCATAAGTATATACAATGTGTTTATTTTATTGCTGCCATATATAGTCTACTCTCCTACACTACATGAGCAGCAGTGGCCACAACCCCGTCACACTCAACCCCATCACAAATATATGTATTTCTCATTGTTACAGGGTTGAGTTATTTGCTTAATTTATTAATAATTTTAATGAATGGTTTCAGTAAATATATATACTCCGAAATCATGACAACTCATATTTTTGTTTTAAATAGAAGTTTTGACATAATATGTCGACTTAAACGTGGACAAGCATCATACATCAGAAATTGTGCCCACATTTACAGCAGAAAGAAAAAAAAAGCTGGAAAAAAACTCAAATTGATAAAAGGTCTTTAATGCCTGAGGTGGGAAAATATGATATTCTGAATATGATATATTAAAATGTGATGAATATTTTTTGGAAGTTTGATATGTGCCTAATGATGTGGGGTATTTAGAAGTTGAATCACATGTAGTTGAAAAACATGTATATTCCAAGTTGAAATGTTACCGAATCCCAGGAATTACCCTCCTGTCATTGATCAGGAGGTCTGTTCCTATTTTTTATAAAAAAATAGGAACCCCCAGTCCCCCCAGTGAATTCTGGCCATTTCCACCACTGCCTATAATGAATCAGTATACTAGATGAGGTAAAATAAACCATGTATGAGTCCACATTCTATTGATTTGTGCTCATGGTGGTGGATCATCCATGAGGCATATTTCCCAAAATTTGCCAAATTAGCTAAGAAATACCTATGTGTTCTAGCAATCAGCTCCCCATCTGAGAGGGTTTTTAGTGCCTGTGGGAACATTATTTCCCCCATTTGCACAGTGTAAATTGTCAATTGTATGCACTAAAAAAAGTTGACAGAATGCATGTTCTGTACTTGTTTTGCACTACTTCAGTTACATTACATGTGTTCATTTCATAAAAAGCAGTAAGTGATCACTTGGTCTAAATCTTTTTTTAAATGCTCAAATTTGCACTAAACAGTTTGTATTTACTTTGTAACAATTGCTGTTCTATCTAAATTGTTTTTTTGTTTTTTTTTTTAAATAAGGAAAAAAAAAAAAAAAAATGATATATATATATATACAGTGAGGAAAATAAGTATTTGAACACCCTGCTATTTTGCAAGTTCTCCCACTTAGAAATCATGGAGGGTCTGAAATTGTCATCGTAGGTGCATGTCCACTGTGAGAGACATAATCTAAAAAAAAATCCAGAAATCACAATGTATGATTTTTAACTATTTATTTGTATGATACAGCTGCAAATAAGTATTTGAACACCTGAGAAAATCAATGTTAATATTTGGTACAGTAGCCTTTGTTTGCAATTACAGAGGTCAAACGTTTCCTGTAGTTTTCACCAGGTTTGCACACACTGCAGGAGGGATTTTGGCCCACTCCTCCACACAGATCTTCTCTAGATCAGTCAGGTTTCTGGGCTGTTGCTGAGAAACACGGAGTTTGAGCTCCTCCAAAGATTCTCTATTGGGTTTAGGTCTGGAGACTGGCTAGGCCACGCCAGAACCTTGATATGCTTCTTACAGAGCCACTCCTTGGTTATCCTGGCTGTGTGCTTGGTCATTGTCATGTTGGAAGACCCAGCCTCGACCCATCTTCAATGCTCTAACTGAGGGAAGGAGGTTGTTCCCAAAATCTCACAATACATGGCCCCGGTCATCCTCTCCTTAATACAGTGCAGTCGCCCTGTCCCATGTGCAGAAAAACACCCCAAAGCATGATGCTACCACCCCATGCTTCACAGTAGGGATGGTGTTCTTGGGATGGTACTCATCATTCTTCTTCCTCCAAACACGTTTAGTGGAATTATGACCAAAAGTTCTATTTTGGTCTCATCTGACCACATGACTTTCTCCCATGACTCCTCTGGATCATCCAAATGGTCATTGGCAAACTTAAGTCGGGCTGGACATGTGCTGGTTTAAGCAGGGGAACCTTCCGTGCCGTGCATGATTTCAAACCATGACGTCTTAGTGTATTACCAACAGTAACCTTGGAAACGGTGGTCCCAGCTCTTTTCAGGTCATTGACCAGCTCCTCCCGTGTAGTTCTGGGCTGATTTCTCACCTTTCTTAGGATCATTGAGACCCCACGAGGTGAGATCTTGCATGGAGCCCCAGTCCGAGGGAGATTGACAGTCATGTTTAGCTTCTTCCATTTTCTAATGATTGCTCCAACAGTGGACCTTTTTCACCAAGCTGCTTGGCAATTTCCCGTAGCCCTTTCCAGCCTTGTGGAGGTGTACAATTTTGTCTCTAGTGTCTTTGGACAGCTCTTTGGTCTTGGCCATGTTAGTAGTTGGATTCTTACTGATTGTATGGGGTGGACAGGTGTCTTTATGCAGCTAACGACCTCAAACAGGTGCATCTAATTTAGGATAATAAATGGAGTGGAGGTGGACATTTTAAAGGCAGACTAACAGGTCTTTGAGGGTCAGAATTCTAGCTGATAGACAGGTGTTCAAATACTTATTTGCAGCTGTATCATACAAATAAATAGTTAAAAATCATACATTGTGATTTCTGGATTTTTTTTTAGATTATGTCTCTCACAGTGGACATGCACCTACGATGACAATTTCAGACCCTCCATGATTTCTAAGTGGGAGAACTTGCAAAATAGCAGGGTGTTCAAATACTTATCTTCCTCACTGTGTGTATATATATATATATATATTTATTTATTTTATATTTAAAAGCAAATGCAAACAGATATATATATATCGAATATCGTAAAAAATTGTGAAAATATCGAGGTATCAATTTATTTTTATCTCTCCCAGCCCCAGCTCCGGATAAATGTCTTGATCACTTTCAATTTCGAGAACGAATGTCAGTAATTAAAGCTGCAGTCTGTAACTTTTGGCGCTCTAGCAAAAGTTAATAAACAGAACTGCGTGCATCTTGCGGAAGAACATTGTAGCCGGAGCTACTTCTCTCTGTTTATGTCTATGATGATGATGAATCACGCAGGTGCTGGGCTACAATTTTATTACAAATGAACTATATTTGTTTTTTTATCAAGTAATTTATTTATTTACTTATTTTTCTGTTATTACATTTATTTTTTTAACTAAATATTCATCTATCTTTAATTTCTGCAGGTTTGATCCTCTATACCAGTGTTTCCCAACCACTGTGCGCCGCGGCACACTAGTGTGCAGTGAAAGGTTGTGGGGTGTGCCGTGGAAAATTATCTAAAACTTCCATATCTCTATTATATTTTATTATTATTATTTTAAATCAGTGCTATTGGCCATCGTTATGTCTGTTTGTGGGGTTTACAAATATTTAACCAATGAAAAGCATTCAAAAGAGCTTGTGACTAAACCTCGTAACGCCATTGGATCCTCAAATTGTCAGTCAAACCTCATAACTCCACCCCGCCTCCATTCAGTGCCCATATAGCTATAATAAACTTTAAAACTGCAAACTAATGAAAACGTAATGCTATTTATTTACTACCTCAGATGCGGCCGTTCTAATGATGGACAAAACACAGATCTCTGTCAATCGGTCGTCGAAAACCTTGTTAACTCCATTTGAGCATGATTTTAAGAAATTAAGTGCAAGTGTGTGATCATATATAAAGCCAAAATACCAACTCTGATGACGCAATGTTTAATTAGGCCTATATATATATACCTAGGTATGCCGTGGGATTTTTTTTACATATCAAAACTGTGCCACGGCAGAAAAAAGGTTGGGAAACACTGCTCTATACCATTGTAGCCCAAACCAACATGCTATTAAATATCAAGAAAGGGATTAAACATCTAATTTGATAAGGTGTTAGGTAATGGTGTCAGTTGATTTTTTTTTTACCTAAAGCTTCATTCATCCGCCAGGAAGAGAACCTTAGCACACCAGGCACTGAAACACAGAAACAGAGACGACAACAATTGTTAGATTGTTTGTGAATGGTTTCTTAATTTTCCCATGAACTACGCATATATACACTGAAAATATTATACATGTTTGAAAATGGTCCTAAATATCACATTAATGAGGTCACTTCAACCTGCAGACTATAAAAACAACCTGCTGCAACAATGGAAAAAAAATCTTGAAAACACTGGAAGACATCACGCAGAGTCATACGGAAGAATTGTGTTATTTTAGTTATAAATTATATAAATAAATGCTTGTCGTACTGATATACAAGCAGGGGAATTGCTAAGAAAAAAGTACATATAGGACAGTTGGTGAAATAAAACCACCTGTCAGTAAATTCAAGTATGGTCTGAGTGGCCGTATAAGATAAAATCAAGATTTTTTTTTTTTTTAGATTATATAACAGCAAGTTTGAGAAAAGACAAAACCGAAAAGGTAAGCAGCAATATTTGAGAACAGCGCATATTACAGCAATTACCAGGGAATCACAACAAACGTCACTCAGTGTCACATTATTTCTGATTCTTGTGAAATTGACAAATTGTATATTTTGACTCACATGTCAGTATGGTGGCCCACAATCCCCCATTGTTATGATGGGTTTCAGCATCTGGATGTAATAGTCAGTCTGAGAATCTGGAGTAGCAACAAGCCTCCCTTTAACAGGGAACCTATTTATAGAAAACATACATGTCACATTGTCAAGCTATACATCACAATCAAAAATCAGAGAAACCAAAATCAATATTCTAATTTCAATTATGACATTTCATGGTTGTGTACCTAAATAATCAAAATTATGCCTATTATCTAATATGAAGAAAGGAAACAAGTTGTTTTGTAAAAAGTTGTTTTTCTTGTTATTTCTTGTTCATGTGTATCATTATAGGTCCTGACTAAGAGCGGGAATAAAACATTTGAATGCATTGGAATGTCTCGCGAGTGGTACTTAATAACTGTCACAACGGCTGTTGGTTGAAGACGGTGGTGGAAATAGACTGAATCCTATTGACTTCGTCTTTTTTTACATAAATTTGAGTGTATTTTCTAGGTAACTGGTAGATAAAATAAGTCATTTCGTTAAGTTTTCGTTATAGGTTAAAGTATAGTTACTATATATAGTATTTATTGTAGTGTAGTTTGATAAGTTAGATTAGATAAGGTTTGTAACGTTAACGTTAGTTTATTCGTTATTTACTTACAGTTAGGTTGTGTGTGTGTGTGTATACACCCACACACATATATATATATATAGATAGAGTCGCTGTTCATAAGTGTTTGTATCTAGAATTAGTCATTTCATACTAAGTTTGTAGCTATATTTAAGTGTTCTCGTCGTGTAGTTTACATCGTAAGTCAAGTTATTTCTAGTATTTTAGTCGGTTTTAGCGTTTAATACGTCGCAGATCCATTACACCGCTGTCTCCTCGACAACTGGGCACACAATTACATTTCTGGTAAGTAAATGTATTAATATATTAACTTTACATTCATAGCTAAAAGCTGCGCGTGACGTGCGCGAGACAAGTTACACAGCTCGGCCGCGCGACATCATTGCAATCCCTAGTTTCTGTCGATATAATTGATCCTCAAATAACAGAAAAGCTAACTGCAATCATAATGAACACATGTTAACGTTTAAATTACTGTAAAATCTTACCTTTTATAGGGCTTTCTCTCTCTGTGTCTTCTAGCGATGCATCTGCTAGCCATTCTGTGCGCATATTCAAAGGCGGATCATGGTTGACAGCTGTTAATGCACAATTACCATTTTAGATCGACAAACTGTACTGTATAAGATTTCTATTCAAACTGAAAGCATAATCTAGGCTACCTGCTGCCGTCTTCAAAGCAAAGCTGTCTGTGACATTTCATTCACTGACGCTCATCCATCAGCAGCGCTAAACCCGGAAGCGCATAATACTTACTTGCCGGCAACCCGCCAAAATAAAAGCTCGCTGATTTTACGTTTGAAAAGGAATGATAATAATAATGATAATAATAAAAAAAATTAACATTTTATTTTTAAGTTTACTATGAAATAATTGCATTTGTATTATCACACTTGATTATTTAGATTATTTTTTTTAGTTAGTTCATTTATATATATAAAAACAAAACAAAAAATAAATAAATGAAGTGCAATAATATTATTATCACTATTATTAATAAAATTTTTTAGAGTTATATTTTATGGGTCACACTACATGCCATGGCCTGTGTGAGGACCAAACCAAATCTCCAGGTTCTCATATGAGAACCAGGCTGAAAAACGTATGTGCACCCCTGTATATAGACAACCATACAAGAGTAATTGTTACTAAGCCTGCCCTGGGTACAGCAATTTTCTTGTCCGTTGCCCTCACGGATTCCTGCAGCTAAGCTTGGGTGTACATTTACATTCCAATAAAGGTTAATGATGACATTCCTCTGAAGTTTGACTTTTTGCACCATTACAATACTTATAGGCAACTAGTCATCATATCTTCCGCTCCATGAAACACGTTAATGCTCAGTAGTACACATATATGGTTCTTTAATGTATTTGCATTGTACTAAAATGCGTTCATTTTTAATGGGCATATATGCGGCTGAAACAGGTAGCCTAGTGCAACCCAAATTTTTCAACATTAACATTTTAATATAACATTATAGTCATTATGGCCTTTAGAAAAATGTTTTTTTGAGGAGGTGGGGTAGTGCACAATAGGCCCCTGTGGCGCGGCCTAAGCTTTTGTCCTTAATGGCATTTTTTTCCTTACATTACTTTTACTTTTATACTTTAAGTAGTTTTGAAACCAGTACTTTTACACTTTTACTTGAGTAAAAAGCTTGAGTTGATACTTCTACTTCTACAGAAGTCTCCGCGTTATTCCGATGGTTGCTCTTCCCGTTGGCTTCTAACCTAAAACAACGAAACGAACACATTCATGTCATAAAACATATGTCTAAAATGTTTCCTTGCAATGAAACCACAGCAAAATTCTGCGTTAATACTGAAAAGCATCCACTCAAATCTTCTATTAATTTAATTTTTAAACATCATCATTAATTAAAATAAAATGACATTCACATGACATTCGGAGGACGTTCGCAAGAGGCCATTTAGGGGACGTTCTGGGGACCTTTATTTGTTAGCTGGGATATTGGTGTGAACAGTCACTCAAACCTTAAAGTGGGAGAATCTGTTAAAGTTGTGTAGCCTATGTGTAAATGCAAACGTTATTCTCGATGTCTGCACGTGAGTTTATTAAGCTTAATTTCCATAACGATTTTGTCACACGCGTTTATACCTCATGAAAGCCGTACGAAAATACCTTTACTGTGAAATCAAGTAAGGTAAGTTGTCTTATGACATAGCTACTGATTGTTTTTTTTATGATCTTTGATGTTCTTATGCTTATTGTTTGCATTAGGCTGAATAATGGCTTAAACAAACCACTAGTTTACTAGAAAAATCTTTAATGGGGGGCAGCCGTACCCAGACGCCGCTGAAGTCTTTAACGCATTTTATACGCATTTAGTTGGATAAATGCTGCTTTCAGAACTGTCAAGTCCGTTACGGAGAGATGTTTAAAAATAAAAATAACTTGACTACATGGCTACAAGTGTCTTTTCCAGTGCATGTGATAAGTGTGACTCATCTCACCCATAACTATAATGCCGACAGATACTAATTTTAATATGTGTAAAAAGTAGATCTTTTAATCCAGTCTCTACTGAATGTTCACAAATATAAAATGTTGTTTGTGCTGTCTGCCTTTGAATTCAAGTACTGATGTTTGATTAGTATGTTAACTAATTTTAGTACAGTGTTTTGCCTTCCATCCATCCCACCCACCCCATCTGTCTGTCTGTCTGGCCACGCACACACTGCAAGATTCAGGAGCGAGACCACCTTTAAATGCCAGAGTGTGTCCCGTTCATGTGTGTACAGAACAAGACTCGCTCCCGAAACTGCCATCTGTACACCAACATCGGAGTGCTTCTCGTGACATCATTATTAACAACTAGTTGTTCAGTTCGGTTCTGTACACACTGCGTATAATTTAATAATTTTGCTGTAATCTGTTTTAAATTTTAATCTGTAATGTTTTATTTTTTTTATTGGCATGAGACATATATAGATTTATATAGATTAGTTGACAAGGAAGAATTTATGTATTTATGCATGCACTAAAATGCCTAAAATGAAAGATAAAAATGAATTAAAAAAACTATAAAGATGTATTTGCAAACAACAGTTAATAAAAATTTCAAAAATGCGCAATAAACTCGGTAAATGTGGTTGTCACTACCTATATTTTTCAGTAGTTAATGCGGTTGTCGAATGAGGTTGTCACTCGTATTTTAGTGAATTATGTGTGTACAGAACACGATTAAGGAGTAAAAGGTGAACTGGCAACCGTTCATCCATAAATCCATCCATCCTGTCTGTCTATCTATCATATTGTTGTATCTATCAGTCCTTCTATCTGCCTGTCTGTTTGTCCGTCTGTCCATCCATCACATTTTGTCTGAGATTAATAAATGTGCTTTTTTTGACTGACTGTTTATAATAGGGGTCATCAAACTTGATCCTGGAGGGCCGGTGTCCTGCAGAGTTTAGCTCCACCGTGCCTCAACACACCTGCCTGGAAGTTTCAAGTATACCTAGTAAGACCTTGATTAGCTGCTTCAGGTGTGTTTGATTAGAGTTGGAGCTAAACTCTGCAGGACACCGGCCCTCCAGGACCGAACTTGGTGACCCCTGGTTTATAACTTACAGAATTCAATTTCATAATGCACTCACCTGATTAACTGTTTTTTCACGATCCGGGGCATGTTTTAGGGTGACCGCAATCATGTCTTCCACACTCTGGGATTTTTGGTTTGGGTATGCCTTGCTGCAGGCACCTTGATTTAATACAGAGGTCACCATTATTAAAATTAAAACTAGAAATTGTATTGAGAAGAACTTACAACTTTTACATTTAAAAGGAGTAACAACATTTACAACCTACCAAATCTTATTTACAATTTATTTACAATCCAAATAATTTGAGATCTTGAAATAGACAGATTATTAGTCATTAGTGGCAAGTTTTGAAACTTACGTATGATGACATCATTGATAAGGAGCTGTTGAAATTTAAGTTTTCCCTTTCTGCCTTTGTAACTGTAATATTCCCATAAGGAATTATCTCCAATTTTTTTCAGCATCCTCCGAATTCCATCTCCCAAGCTGCCACCACTCCGAAGACACAGATAACGAATCTACAAACAACAACAATCAGTAATTAAACACAAGAGCAAAATGTTTTAAAATATTATAGGTTAAAAATCACTAGTAATGTTGCTTGTGTTATTCAGCATCTTTCAGCTCATCACACAGCTCCTCTAATTCCTCTACAGTCTTACAGGGCTGCTCCAGCACCTCCGTGAGATCAGAGACAGAAGTGCTTGTGCTTGTTGATTGCTGCATTGTTTCAGCCGCTGATGCAATGTTGTTCTGGATTTGGTCCAGTTTCAACATGATTCTTCTTTCTAAATTCTCAAATAACTTGTAGATTTCTGTGCAGAATTTATTTTGAAACATAAATGACATAACACTGCCATAAGACAACATAATAATTGAATAATTATGATGAAATTAAATAGTTACCATCTCGAAGAGATTGTGGATTTAAATTACTTCCTAAAACAAGTCACAAATCATTTTATCAGATAATATATACATTACAGGTGTGTGTGTGTGTGTTTTTGTGAAAAGTCAGGACATAGATGTGTATAATGACGAGGGTATGGCAGGTATTACAAGGTGAAGGTGGCATCTCAGGACATTGACCCATGTCCCCACTTTTCAAAACACTTATAAATCACTCAGAATGAGGTTTTTTTGGGGAAAGTTGAAATGCACAGTCTCCTGTAAGGGGTAGGTTTAGGTGTAGGGTTGGTGTAGGGCAATAGCACATACAGTAAGTACAGTATAAAAACCATTACGCCTACTTTTCACAAAAACGAACATGTGTGTGTGTGTGTGTGTGTGTTTTAGTGTACCTTGATTTTGCCAGTTGGCAGAAACTGACTGATGTGGCTGCTGTTGTGTTGTTGAAAGAGATGGAACTGTAATCACATTACAAGAAAAAAAATCATTAAATTAAAGAATTCATGACCTATTGTTAGTCCAACAGTCACACTCGAGCTGTATAGTGTTAAGCTGTACAACCATAAAAACATTATTATTAGCATGTTGTTTAAATAATGACACAATATCTTTAAAAACAAGAATATTTTTATGTAACAATAGTTATTAGAGTTTTGCATGTTTTTAATGAAATTTTTTAATTTTGTAGTAATCAACATTATAACACAGATAGACTGACTTTAACCTTAAAATTCACTTAATTCCATTGAGATTTTAGTGTACTCGCAGCAAGGTGCTGCAGGCAACATCACATTAGATCTTTTTTTTACTGGTTGCTCCTCATCTAACACGGACAAAAAAATAAAATAATATATATATATATAAGTACAATTTCAGACTATAGCAAACAAATGAAAGTGAATCATAGTGTCTTTACCTTCATCAGGCTCCCCAGCTGAAAACAAAACAAAATATTAGCATAGACTTTTTGACATTTATTAAAGGTGTAGTTCACCCAAAATTAAAATTCTGTCATCATACTCACTCTTGTGTTGTTCCAACCCTGTTTAAATATATTTGTTTTGCTGAACACGAAGAAGGATATTTTGAAGAATGTCTGTAACCCTTTGTGTTCAGCAGAACAAATATATGTATACAGGTTTGGAACAACTCGATGGTGAGGGTGATGACAGAATTTTCATTTTTGGGTGAACTATCCCTTTAATGTTATGGTCTTCATGAATCAAACATAGAAAGACGATTCCATTTTAGATTATCATCAACAGTTGATTACTTTTTGTTAACTTTCTACTTACACTTAGCTGTTGATCTTGGCCGTTTGTTTATTTTCTTTGCTCTCAAACTGGAAATCTCATCTTCAGGGCCAAACGCAACAGGGCAATAAACAGTATTTTGTCAGTTAGAAAAATATGCTAGAGGGTACTGTTCTGAATAATTTATTCGCACTGTTTAACCTTGCATTAAATAAAGAATACAGTGACATAATAATGATTTCACCTTGGGATGATTCACTGTCCTCAAGAACTGTAAAAAAAAAAACTAGCATTTAAAGAAGATATAGATATAGACAACATATACATATATTTTCTTGATCATTCCAAATTCATTTGTTTTGCATGTATACTTACATCGATTTGTCTGTGGTGTCTTTCTAGGTTTGGTGGGCTGAAGTTCTTCTTCTGCAAGAAACAAAAGTTACAACTGCAATTGTCTCTCAACAACTTTATCTTATTTACAGTGTCAGCACAGATTGTATACCTCTAAATCTTCTTGGTGGTATAATTTTTCGTGAACTATTTCCATCTGAGTCTTCAACTTGGGAAGTTTCAACTGCTTTTTGGGCCCGATACCTTGCTAAGTTGTAACTGTCTGTTCTCAAAAATATCACAAATTTTGTTTAATAAATCTTATATAAATAATTTATATTTTAGGAATGGTTGCTAGTAGTTGCTGAGATCTTGGTATTATACTTTACCTGTGTCAGAATATACTCTGACGGCATATTTTGTCCAGAGATGTTTGTCTGGAATGGCACATTTTATGACCTTGGTCCCAACATTTGAATTGGGCCAATAGCTAACAGTACCTTTCAGACAAAGACAAGGATGCTTGCTTAATGTTTTCTATGTATATAGTTGACCTTGATTAATGTGTATCATTTATGTTTTGCTCAGTGAAATTGAGGACTACATAGCGAAGATAAACCTGTAAGTGAAGTTTAGATAAATCTGTAAGTTCAGCTTGCAACACACAAATGAAACATACCCCAATCACCTATTAATAGACAATCATTGGTTACTTTCTCTAACCTTATACTTAATTTATGTTTTCCAATGTTGGTTCTTGTTGTACTGGAAACATCTAGGTTTTCAAAAGTGAATGGCACTGGAGAGCAAATCACCAGATGACAGAAGGAAGCTGTAGGAGGCAGAAACTCGTGGGGCAAATCTTCAGAAGGCAGAGACTCAGGGGCAAATCTTCAGGACCCAGAAACTCAGAGGTAAAGCCGAAGCAGTTAGACACACAGGGGACAAAGCTTCAGGAGGCGGAGACTCAGGGGTGAAGCTGAAGGATGTAGAGACTCAGGGAGCAAAGGAATACTTCAAGTATGTAATTTCACCCAAATTGTCATTATCTTGTCATTTTATTATTTTATTTTTTATCTTTGGTGATTTAATTTTTTGTCGCATCCTAGAAAGTATGAAGAATGGACACCACAATTTTGATCCCGTAGTTTTCCTCCAGGATGAATGCCCTCCTCTGAAGGGACTTTCTTTCTAAGCAAAGCATTTGAGAAGGCCTGATGTTAGCCACGTATGTTCCATAGAGGCGTGAATCACACGGTGTCATCAGATATGGCTGTAGATTTGTGTACACCCTGCACAACACTGTGTCATCTGCTTGTTCTGACACCACCTCGCAAAATTGTTCAGGGCCTAACATAAAGGCATCGTTTGGGCACTTGAATGACATCAAGTTTTCCTTGATTTCTATCTTGGACTTGGATGTTTCCTCAAGACAATTTGCAACTTGTGCCAAAACATTTTTTCCAGATCGTACCATTTTTTTTCATTTGATGAAGATAGCTCTCGAACTTGAAAGCACTGCAGCTGTCAAGGCTGCCAAAGTTTTGGGCATCTTCTGCAAGGTGCAGCAAGGAATGGACATTGTATACCAAAAATGTCTCTCCAAACAGCTCCCGTCCTCTCTCTACAAAATACTTCAGCAGCTGGTTTGCATAAGCTCCTTGTGACTTTGCTCAGGAAGTGTTCATAGAGCTGCTCTTGGAGAATTCCCTTTAGAACAATCTTCCCTGTGTAGATAGCAAACTGTCTGAACTCTGTTGCTTTCCAGCGATCTATTTCCTGCAAGCTCCTTGGCTTCCTGGCAAAGCAATCTGGAATGGACTTCTTTAATGTCTCCAGCCTGCCACTTACACGGGTCACATCTCCTGATGAAATCCGGAAATCTGTTCTCCCTCTTGTCCACAAGAGCAGCAGCTTTTTCATTACCCCGAGACAGCTCTGGTGCATATAATCTATGGGGAATGATTTGATCATGTCGATTGGGAGGACAGAGAAGGGTGAGATCTCCTCTTCTTGATGGTGTTCAGGTTGCCAGCATTCCCTGAATGATTGATCTGTTCTCATGGCCAGGTTATTTGTTTCAGGATATGTTATCCGACCATCCCAAGATCCCCTCTGGTTGCATTTATCGCACCCATAGTATCCAGAAACTGCTTTACACACTTTACCATAGCTGTAGCTGGAGCATCGCAGGTAACACATCGTAGTTGGATGTTTAAGCGTCTCCCTCCCCAGATAAGACCATCCTGGATTAGTTCTGCCAATTGCTGAACCGTGTCAGAGGCAAAGTTTGGTGTTTTGGGTTTGGAAGCAGCAGTGGATATGCACAGGGGGAAAATACATCCTGGAGACAAGTTTATGGAACAGAGAACTGGCCAGAGGGATACGTTTGAGCTTTTGAACACTGGCAGCCCTTCAATGTTCAGGGAGAGGTCAAGTGACTGAAGAAGGTCTGTCACAGCTGCAGGATACCTGCTCAGATGTTTTGAGAGCTGATCTGCCACATTAAACTGTACACTCTCGACACCATATTTGGTAGTAAGTTCATAATGGTTCGTGTCTAAAGAGCGTCCTTGCAGTATGGGGAAGGTCTTCATGCCCATGTCTTTTAAGGATGTTTAATAGAACATCCACAGCATTATGTTTAACTTGAAGCATACATGCCCATTCGGAAAGTTCTTCCCTGAGTGTGGGTGTAATATCTTGTTCGCTCTCAGAACTTGACAGGGCTGGGTCTGAAAACATGTCAAGATGATCTTCCTCAATGTGCTGGTTGTGATTAAGGCTGTCACTTTCAGCAATGCTGGCCATCTCAACTGAACTGATAGTTTCTATGTTGTCGGCCTTCTTTTGTGCCCTTGACACTCTAGCCCAGATTTTGTTGTACTGCCTCCTACGCTCTTTGGATGTCATCAAGCTACTGTATTGGTGTCTCTGCCAATAATTCAATAAATTAAATTTTTCAGTACACTTACAGATTTAATCTGTTTTTCTCAATCTACCAGTATCAACCATATAACTTAATTTGGTACTGAACTTACCTTTGTTGACGACATATTTGCCACAAGTATAAAGGCTGAGAAAACAGAAATAAATATAAGTTAATATATATATTATATATATATATATATATATATATATATATATATATTAGTATCAGTCAAAAGTTTGGAAACATTACTATTTTTAGTGCCTTTGAAAGAAGTGTCTTATGCTCATCTAGCCTGCATTTATTTGTTCACAAATACAGAAAAACAGTAATATTGTGAATATTATTACAATTTAAAATAATGGTTTTCTATTTTAATATGCTTTAAAATATAATTAATTTCTTTGATACAAAGGTGAATTTTCATCAGCCATTACCCCAGTCTTCAGTGTCATTCTAATCATGCTGATTTATTATCATCAACTTTGGAAACAGTTGTGCTGCTATATACATATCGCTCAAAATTTGGGATCAGTAAGACTTGTAATGTTTTTTAAAGAAGTCTCTTATGCTCATCAAGGCTGCATTTATTTGATCAAAAATACAGAAAAAAACTGTAATCTTGCAAAATGTTATTACATTACAATATTAAATTATGGTTTCTATTTTAATATACTGAATTTCCATCAGCCATTACTTCAGTCTAAAGTGTCACATGATTCTTCAGAAATCATTATTTCTAATACGCTGGTTTATTATTAGAATTATCAATGTTGGCAACAGTTGTGCTGCCAAATATTATTTTTGGAAACTGCAATACTTTTTCAGGATTATTTGATGAATGAAAAGTTTAAAAGAACAGCATTTATATAACAATATAAATCTTTGCTATTACTTCTTATCAATTTAACACATCCTTGCTGAGTAAAAGTTTTAATTTCTTTCAAAAAAGAAAGAATACAAATTTACTGAACCCAAACCTTTGAATGCTCTTCTTTTTAACTTTTAATTCATCAAAGAATCCTGAAAAAAAGTATCACAGGTTACAAGAAATATTAAGCAGCACAACAGTTTCCAGCACTGATAATAAATCAGCATATTAGAATAATTTCTGAAGGATCATGTGACACTTAAGACTGGATGGCAGGAGAAAATTCAGCTTTGCATCACAGAAATAAATTAAATTGTAAAGCATATTAAAATATTTCACAATATTATTGATTTTTTTTTTCTGACTTTGATTAAAGAAATGCTTTCAAAAGCTTTAAAAATGAGTAGTTTCCGAACAAGATAAAAAAAAAATAAAAAAATAAAAACCGATTCAATTTGGCCTCCCTCCCCAAAATACTGTTCAAAGTGATTTTGTTTTTTATTAAAGATTCATATTTTTATTAAATTAAATTTGAAGTTTACTTGAAGATCATGTTTATATTAAACTTAATTTATAAACTAAACATATGGTAAACAATTTGTAAAATATTTCTATTTAGATTTGTCATGTTTTAATGTATCTTTTAAATATAAATTCACATTTAATTAAGTTACATTTGAAAGTAGTAATGTATAGGCTAAAGGTTAAAGATCATTTTAAAAAAGTATTTATAGTTAAATTCAGGCTGAATCAATGGCATGCTCTGTCTACACCCAACTATAGCCATAGGGATAAGTTCATGAACCACATCTTTCTTCAAACACATTAATATTGTGATTTGACCCAAAAGCTACTTTCTGCCTCGCCTATTGTTTTTGCGGTCCACTGAAATAAGGACTTTTCATTGTGTTTGCGTAATATTCAACACTAGAATCCGTTTTGATTAAACTCCAGTTCAATAGGTGGCGGTATGCATAGTGCTGCCCCTTAGTAAACAGGAGAACAGGAAGTTGGGCTATACGATATATGTCACATTGTGTGTATGTTTACACCTGTATTACGAGGACCGTGTTTTATGAGGACCATCATAAGAACATGTTCCTGTGTGTATGTTTACACCTGTATTACGAGGACCGTGTTTTATGAGGACCATCATAAGAACATGTTCCTGTGTGTATGTTTACACCTGTATTACGAGGACCGTGTTTTATGAGGACCATCATAAGAACATGTTCCTGTGTGTATGTTTACACCTGTATTACGAGGACCGTGTTTTATGAGGACCATCATAAGAACATGTTCCTGTGTGTATGTTTACACCTGTATTACGAGGACCGTGTTTTATGAGGACCATCATAAGAACATGTTCCTGTGTGTATGTTTACACCTGTATTACGAGGACCGTGTTTTATGAGGACCATCATAAGAACATGTTCCTGTGTGTATGTTTACACCTGTATTACGAGGACCGTGTTTTATGAGGACCATCATAAGAACATGTTCCTGTGTATGTTTACACCTGTATTACGAGGACCGTGTTTTATGAGGACCATCATAAGAACATGTTCCTGTGTGTATGTTTACACCTGTATTACGAGGACCGTGTTTTATGAGGACCATCATAAGAACATGTTCCTGTGTGTATGTTTACACCTGTATTACGAGGACCGTGTTTTATGAGGACCATCATAAGAACATGTTCCTGTGTGTATGTTTACACCTGTATTACGAGGACCGTGTTTTATGAGGACCATCATAAGAACATGTTCCTGTGTGTATGTTTACACCTGTATTACGAGGACTGTGTTTTATGAGGACCATCATAAGAACATGTTCCTGTGTGTATGTTTACACCTGTATTACGAGGACTGTGTTTTATGAGGACCATCATAAGAACATGTTCCTGTGTGCAATGTTCCCTCTAAGTTGCGCACATCTTCCACCGCGGAAGAAGAAATAATGTGCCACGCACAAGCAAAAATGATTTGGGAAAGCCATTTGATTGTATTCTAGTAAAAACGAAAGAATTGCAATGCTCGGCTAAACCGCTATAGAGTTAGAACCGGTGAATGCGGTTTACAGGTTTCATAGAAAGAGAACGATGTGCGGCAAATGAGTCGCTGTAGAGACCGAATACTTCAATGGTTGCAGACAAAGTAGCTCAAATCGAGAGCCAACGCAATGACATGTGAAATGAGTGATGGAAAAGCCAAATTTAGAATAAAATCCCTTAATTCGCAAAAAAGTTTTTACGCTCGCTTGAGGTGGTTTTTGACTTGTGCGAAAAAGGGTTGATGCGAATATTGGGAGATGGAAATGCATTTTGTGAATAAATTCCTCAAGCGCATCAAAAAAGTCATATGACTTTGCGCTATGGGACTAACCAGCAGACTGATATCATTCCACAACATCTGAAATGTTGTTATGGTTAATCTCAAATGCCCGAGCAAAGTCTGTCGTCAAAGTATTTCTCTAATTGCCTCCCAGAAATGTCTTACACGACTGTGTTCCCAAACAGCAGGATCCACCTCCGAAAGCAATGACCGCATTCATTGTGTTTCGTCTGCTCGCTCTGAGGCGCAAATAATTTATTATATATGAAAATGATCATATTCTCCTACGTTTCTTAGTGATTTATAGTGCAGGTTTATCAGGAAGTGACGATTTTGTTCTCTTTGACTCATTGGATGGAAACGGTGCTTGTTCGCAAATGTTTTATGCGATATTCCAGTTTTGCGCATAAGTTAAATTCGCAACTTTGGATGGAAACCCGGCTACTGAGACTCTTCAGTCAAGTCAAGAACATGTTCTTATGTGGTCCTCATGAAACAGGGTCCTCGTAACACAGGTTTTAACATACACACAACCTGACATACTGGGATGAACATGCATGTAATGTAATGCATAAAAAGTCATGAACATTATCTTGGGTAACACATAAATATTGAAATTGATTTGAAATGTTGTAATCTTACTTGTATATTACATTGATAAAATATAAGCAAGGTTATAAAATAATTTCATATCTATGTTATAAATCAGTATTTCATGCACAAATATATTGTCTGAATCAATGTTACCAATGTCTAATTTAATATTTTCTAGGCTCATAGTGAGGTTGAACCATCCACTCACACTCTGTCCCGGTCAGAAGTCAGAGACCTAGAGAAGGTATTGTGATTTTATTTTTTTATCTTTTTATTTTTTTTGTATCATTTTTAATTTTCTATGTTTTAAACCAGTATTTCACGCACACATTTATTGTCTGAATCAGTGTTACCAATGTCTAATTTAATATTTTCTAGGCTCGTAGTGAGGTTGAACCATCCACTCACACTCTGTCCCGGTCAGAAGTCAGAGACCTAGAGAAGGTATTGTGATTTTTTTTTTTTTTTTTATGTTTTCAGACAGTTGTCAGTGAAAAGGTAATTCATTATACATTTGGACAATCCCTGAATCCTTTGTCTGCAGTAGAATGTTTATTTATTTATTATTTCCATTTCCTTAATTTAAGGTGGCTCCAAAGAAGGACCAGTTACCATTGGATCAGGACTGTGTTGAGAAGGTAATAAAATGTGCATTGCATAATTTTAGAAAATGCTAGAATGATTGTTGTAAGAAATCATCTCTACATGATGCTTTTTTTCATTGTTTTCAGATGTCACTTGTCAATGAGGAGCAGAGCTTTTGTGCCCCTGCTGAAGGAGTTAAGGAGGTATTCACATGTTTCGGGTGAACTGTTATTAGTGCAACAGTGAATGCTCTGAAGTCCATCTCTGCATGGGCTGTGATATACTTAGGAATAAAAAGCTGTTTCCAAAAGTATGTAATTAATGACCTGTTTTCACTTTCAGTAATATTAGTCAATGTCTAAATCAGGAGTGCCAAAACTGTCCTACAGAGTTTAGCTCCAACTTGCCTCAACACACCTGCCAGGACGTTTCTAGTATGCCTAGCAAGAGCTTGATTAGCTGGTTCAGGTGTCTAATTGGGGTTGGAGCTAAACTCTGCAGGCCCTCCAGGACTGAGTTTTGGCACCCCTGGTCTAAATAAAGATTTGTAGTAATCTATTAACCAGTACCTTTTAAGGTCTGTAACGTAAATGTTCTTTAATGATTGTAAGTGATCTTATTAACTGAATGACCACAACTTCACTGTCACTAAAAATACATTGAAAGACCATGTAGCTCGTAATGTAGTTTCACATGCATGTTTTAGGATCTTTCTTTTTTGCTGTAATTTCACATTCACTGATGTTTTTTTCTTCACAGGTCTGCAAACATGTTGTGGTCACTTCAGCAATATCAAGCATGGACAAATGTGCTGAATGCGTGGGACCTGTAGCAGCACTCAAATGGATTGGCCTGAGATGCAAATGTTAGTATGGTGTCGTCTTGTTCAATATGCAGCATGATGTCTTAATTCATTTTAGTATCACTAATTTATGTTATGAATTCAGCTCAAAGTTGTATAACTGTTGAAGTGTGTGGTCAGTAGGAGATATCGGACGATTGTTTATGCACAGATATGTAATACCATTAACAATAATAGGGGTGTAATATTGTTTTCACCTTTATTCTATGTTAAGGCATAGAATCCCATGTTAGCAGTTGAACATCCTGACACATGACATTTCTCTCATAGTGTGCTCCAGTTTTTGGCACAAGTCCTGCTATTCGAAGCTTCATGAATGGAATGGAAAACGGTCATCGTGGGTAAGAAAATATTTGATTCTATGCCTTTGTTCCTTATTTTTATGAGTTATCGGTTCTGTAAATTAATCATAAATATCTTGACAATAGGAAGTAAGTTCAGAGGAAGACGAGCTGTCAGATGAGGAATATATACCACAGTCTGAGTCAGACAATCAGTCAGACAGTTCAGATGAGTTGACAACAAGACCGGCATGTTACGATCAAGCTAATCTCCTCTCAGATATACAGGAAGCTGCATCCTCTAAGTTTAGTGAACCTCAGAGATCAGATGTAACTGCCCTGAATGTGTCTAAGGGCAAAGGAAAAGGAGTCTTAAAGGCCAGGGAAGCAGCAAGTGTGTATGATGAGTCTGACTTACTTTGCCATGAAGAGCAGTTGACTGATGTTGAGACAGACAGTGATTCAGACTGTTCTGGTGAACGTCACCTTCCCAGAAAGCAAGGCTCAGTGGTACGCAGGTCAACAGATGTGCTTATATCACCCCAATCACACAATAGAAAGGACAGTAGTGAGAAGTTTTTGAATGCAAAGAGCACAGCTACGTTGAGAGAGGAAGAGAGGGAAAGCAGCGTGGCTGAAGAAGATCAGTGTGTGCAGTCAGCAACAATCTCCTGTTCAGCAAATAGTAAGAATTATTGTTACATCTGCGGGAAACCACAGTCCAAGTTAGCGCGCCATTTGAAAACTCATAAGGATGAAGTTGAAGTTGCACAGGCTTTGTCACTCCCGGTTCACTCGAAAGAACGTAAAGCAATGCTGCAAAAGCTCAGGAACAAGGGCAACTTTCAGCATAACACAGATGTGTTACAGTGTGGAGAGGGGGCTCTTAAAATAAAACGGGCACCAAAAAGAAAGTGTGATTCAAAGCAGTTTGTGCATTGCATGTACTGCAAAGGGATGTTTGTACGGAGAGATCTGTGGCGTCATTTCAGACGATGTTCCTCAAAACCAGCAGCTGACAGTGAAAACCAAGGGAGGAGGAGAGTTTTGGGCCTGGCGTCTATGGCAGAGTCTTCATTCACTCAGCACATTTCTCAAGGAGTTTGGAAACTCTTAGGTGTGATGAAGCAGGATGATATTTCCGCTGTTGTCAAAAATGACCTAAGTATTCTTCAGCTTGCACAGTCTTTCTTTAACAAACATGGGCATGACCCTACCAAATTTGAGTACATTCGACAAAAACTCCGTGAAGTTGCAAGATTGTTGTTGACTTTGCGTAGAGAGTTTTCAATATACAGTCTTGAAGAAGCTGTGAAGCCTGCCAATTTTCATAGACTCATTCGAGCGGTTCAGATGGTGTCTGGCTATGATGATGAGAGTCACTGCTACCAAAGCCCAAGCCTTGCTCTAAAACTGGGGCACTCGTTGAATAAGATTAGCGAAATCATTCACTGCCGAGCACTGATGTCTGAAGACAAGGAACTGATCGCGTCAACAGAGACCTTTAAAAAGCTCTACTCCTCAAAGTGGTCTGAGATGATCTCACACACTGCTTTGGTCACACTGAATGAGGCCAAATTTAACAAGCCATCAACACTTCCCTTCACTCAGGATGTCCAGTCCCTTCATCGGTTCCTTGAGAAGACTGCACATACGGCTTTTCAGAAACTAAAAGAGACGGCATCTCCTCAAAGCTATGCGGAACTGGCCAAAGCAACACTCGCCAGAATCATTGTGTTCAACCGCAGACGTGCGGGAGAGGTCTCTAAAATGCCGCTGAAGGGCTTCAATGAAAGGGACGGCACTTCTCTCCATGATGATGTTGCCATGGGCCTGAGCAAGTTTGAGCAGAAACTCTGCAGCCATTTTAGTCGCGTTGAGATCAGGGGGAAGAGGGGAAGAAAGGTTGCTGTTCTTCTCCCGCCTGATATGGTCGATGCCCTGACGCTGCTGGTCAGCAGGAGAAGTGAGTGTGGAGTGCTGGACACTAATGCTTTCTTGTTTGCTCGGCCAAACTGCCAGAGTCACTACAGAGGCCAGGACTCCCTCAGAGTGTATGCAAGTGAATGTGGAGCTCAGAATCCAGAATTTCTCCGATCAACTCATCTGCGCAAGCACGTGGCTACTCTCTCACAAATCCTAAATCTGAAGAACAATGAGTTAGATCAGGTCGCCGATTTCTTAGGGCATGACATCCGCGTCCACCGCGACTATTACAGGCTGCCAGAAGCCACTACTCAGCTTGCTAAAATATCAAAGCTACTGATAGCCATGGAAAAGGGCTGCCTTCCTAATCTTCAAGGCAAATCGCTTGATGACATTGAGATTGAAGGTACGTCCATCTTAGTGTAGGTTGCACAGAGGGTCTTTTACACTCACAGGGAGGTTTAAGGAAACATCTCTGAAATATGTCTTGTGTTCACTGTAGGATGTAGTGTCATTTGGCGTGTTTCACAAATGGGGTGTGATTGTGTTATTTGACTTCTGAATGCAGATGTAGATGTTTTTCATGTTCTGAATTTCATTTTTCATTGAAGATGAGATCAGAATGACGGATTCTGATGACAGTGATCCTGAAGAAAGTGATTCTGACGATGATGCTCTTGCTGGAGCTGCAGTAGACTCCAGTAATGCTGGTATGTCAACTAAGTTGTTGTTTCAATGTAATCAAAGTCAAAAATTATATTCTATTAGTTCAGCGTTTCTAACAGAATATTACTAAAATTAGGGATGCACCAGTATTCTATTGGTATCTGTAGGGATGTGCCCAAATCCGATATACGGTATTCGGAAAGGTAATGATTTGTACTATGGTAACCCTAAAGGGAATACATACGATATATAGGAGATATACACGCAAAATATATTTCAGTGCTTTCTCTCACAATTATATTGTTGGGTAATTGTCCTGTATATAAATCGCGGCATCAGGGAGCCATTTTTAATATGCAGGACATTGAAATCACTTATGAATGTGCGTTTGCTTTTTACTTCCACTTTTGAGATTTGCGATCACACAGCCTACATTCTAAAAAATGCTGGGTTAAAAACAACCCAACTGGGGTTATTTGGCAACCCAGCGCTGGGTAAATATTGGACAGAACAAATACAGGGTTATTTTGACCCAGCTGGTTGGGTTAAATGTTTTTAACCACCATGCTGGGTTGTTTTATTTAAGTCATCTATTGTTTAAAAATTATTATATTGCTGGCTTATAATGGGCTGGAAATTAAAAATCACACAGAATTACTATAGGCAACAGCAATAATCAAAATATGGACATTTATTATCAACCAAGAACACAAAGAACACACAAAATACATGACACATTGAATTTATTTGGGTGAATACAGCATAGTTTACTACATTACATGCTTTTAAACTTGTTTAACGCGCATTTTAGACATAAAAATGTAACATTTTAAAAGTAGCATTATAAGTCTATTCAACCATCTGCTGTAATCGCTTTTTACGGAAATAGCGCTAATTCTTATGCCGGTGTGTTGCCGATATCTCAGCCGGTGAAGAGCTGCTGTTCGCAGCTGCTGGCCTGGGTTGTTGCATAGGAGACAGGCTCAACCCAGCGGTTGAATAGAAAAAAAATAACCCAGCACCTGGGTAAAAATATTATAAACAACCCAATATAATGATCCAGCAGGCTGAACCCAGCACTTGGCTTAAAAAAATAACCCAGCATTTTTTAGTGTACTCTACTACGGAGCGGCACTACTTACCACACATTTCACAAGATTAGATGTTTGTCAGTGGTGCTCATGATCTGCAAATCATTCACCATTGTCCTATCAGTCATCTCTCCTTACCTCTCTCTGTTTATGTGGTAAGTGACATTTTATGTACTGTAATGTAACAGGCAACTGCTAGCAAGTGGCTAACCATGTCCCTTTGTGGCTCCGTAGAACGCATTATTCGTTTTCCGTGCCTTTCCGAATCTGGATTGGCTATTTGGGCACATCCATAAGTCTCAACCTATTGGTATAGCCAGATACCTATCATGTTAAGGCAAAAACTGATAAATGACTGTTTAAAAAAGAAATGTTTAACAGGCCAAGTCCTTTAGAATGAATGAATGAAATTTTTTTTTATGTTTCCTGATCATTATATGACTGATTTTCTGCAGGTGTTCAGAAGATGCCCATTGAGAGCACCACTGAAGTTCCTGAAGGTACCAGAGGTTTAAATTGCAATACCACCATCAATGTACATGAGCACACACTCATAGTGTTAGAACTCACTAAAGTATGTATTCTTCTGTACAGAGAGTGAGAGTGAGGCAGAAACTGAAAACCCACGGAGAGGGCAGAAAGTGGCCTGGTCAAATGCTGAAATTACAGCTGTAATGAAACATTTTAAGGGCCATATAACTAAAGGAAAACTGGCCACATTGACTGAATGCCAGCAGTGTAAGACTGCTGAGGATCCTGTTTTGGCGAGACGCAGTGCACAGAATATACGGGATTTTGTAAGAAATCGAGGAATTAGCTTAAAAAGGAAAACCCAGAGTAAATGATGTTACATTACATCCTGTGTCTCTTTTGATGCCATTCTATTTGATTGTTGTTATTGTTATTTTCCATAATGCAAACTGGTATGGCAGCAGTTCATACTGATATCTCACAGTAGAAATCTGTTTAAGTTCAACTGTTAGTTTGTCAAAAAATGACAATTCTGTGAATTCCTCAATCTTTTGGATGACCTGTCCCTTAAAGATAAATCAGTCTCTCTACACATCTGCAACATTTATTGCGTCCTCCAAGAGTTAATCTCATGTTTACTATCCGTTTAGTGAGGTACTTACAACATGTGGCATGCCTTTTAATTTATTGTTTTTTTTTTTTTTAAGTTGGTGGATTTCATTTTTTGTTTTTGTGTGGCATCCCTTTTTTATAGAAAGATTACACTATTTATTTACTTTTCTTTTTTTTCTTTTTTTTTTAAGTTGGTGGATTTCACTTAAGTTTTTGTTTGTTTGTTTATAAGTCACAATTTTAAGTTGTTATTAAAGTACTTCTAAAACACATTGATCCCTGTTGTGTTGTGTATTGTGTTTAAGATCTGGTGCTCTTTAACCACCTTAGTCTTGATAATGCAGCATATTGACACGTTTGTGTGTTGTGTATGGTCATGTACCAGTAAAACACATTGGTCCCTGTAATCCAGAGAACTGACATGTTTTGTGTATTGCAAAAGGAGTGTCCTCATAAATCGATAAGACCCTATAAATCCCAATTATGTAATAGGCGGGAACATTTTAGGAGGGGCGTGGCTGTCCTTGTTTACCACCAAAATATCATGTTGTCATATTATCCGTTCTATTGTGTGTAAAGAAAATCCAAAGTGGTATTTGTGTTCTGCAGAGTAAAACAAAATTTATGATAGTTTTATCATTTCTGTAGGACATCGGGAAAGGTGTGTCCCCTTAAACCACCATCCAACTGGTTTGGCCATCAAAGTCCTGCTAAACCACAAAAACCAGTATGTGTGTGTGTGTGTGTGTGTGTGTCATCAATCAATTATCAGTGCCTTAGAATTTTTACATTACATTCTACATCAGGGTGAATTTAAGCAAACTGCAAGTACAGTGTAAGTACTACAAATACAGTGGAAAAGTGCACCTTTAGAATATAAAAAAAAAATCCTATAGGATTAAAATCCTATAGGAACGGTTCCTACAGGATATTTATGTCTTGTCCTATAGGACTATTCCTATCGGAATCCTATAGGAATGGTTCCAAAATGCGATAGAAATTCCTAATGGAATCCTATACAATTGTCCTATTGGAATCCTATAGGATTTTTTGACAAGGGGGTACGCAAATGCGCTCAGAACTTATTTACGCAGCGCATTTTTTATTTTGGTCGCGCATGCGGACCACTTATGTGCGCCCCTGACTATATACAATAAACATTAGTGCTGTCAAAATTAATGATTAATGCAAGTGATTAATAAACTAAATCCTGATACCTTCCTGGTTTGTACTATGCTCAATTCTATAGCTAATGGCAACAATGTCACATTTAACTAGAAGATGTAACAAACACGTTGGACTCAATCCTGTATGTACAACAACAGAGTAATAATCTACATCAGTTACATTTCGCTCAGTTCTCTTGTTGAGTCTCTGCCACGGACATCTTCGTACTTGGCTACATACGTCTGCTGTGTCCAGTGTTGGGGGTAACTAGTTATAAAGTTAGTATAGCCTATTTATCACAACATTGTCAATCGCAAACGCTAATTTATTCAAACGTCTCTCTACCGAACTACCTACTGTAGCTTAATTTGTGGAGGACGAAGAGAAAGCACCCGTTTGATAAATGAGCCAGTAGTGGAGAAATAATAACTTTTAAGAAATAATCTTATTTGAGTAACGACCCCAACATTGGCTATATGTCTTTGCTGGAGTGTGAAGTGATTTGTGTCATGTGCAGGTGGATCGTGTACACACCAATAAGGTGTCGGAATGGTATGTGTTTATACTTCTCATCCAACCACAATCAAATTCTCCGGATGGCGCGATTTATCTGGATAGTTTTTTTTTTTAAATTGATTTATTTATTTTTTTAACGATGACAAGCCGGAATGAAAACAAGCTGAAATGAAATAGGAGTAACGAGGCTATTTTTAAAATGTAAGGAGTAGAAAGTACAGATAATTGCGTGAAAATGTAAGGAGTAGAAGTAAAAAGTCGGCTGAAAAATAATTACTCCAGTAAAGTATAGATACCCAAAATTTCTACTTAAGTAAGGTAACGAAGTATTTGTACTTCGTTACTTGACACCTCTGGTGGTGACCCAGGTGAAAAAGAAATATATTTAAATTGTGCTTTTTCAGACACACTTAATGTATTTAAACTATATTATACTAAGTGCATATTAAATGAATTATTTCGAAACAGCTTTAAGTATGTTAAGTGTATTTCAAGATATGTTTAAGTTTGATTTTAATCTATTTGTAATATATTTAATATATTGAAATTGTGTTCAAATGGAAACACTTTAAGTATATTTAATGCAATTTAAGTATATTTCTTAAAATACATTTAAAATATACTTTTAATACTTCATGAACTACAGTTCGAGTATATTTGAAGCATTATTTTAATGTACTTCAAGTACATTTCAATTGTATTTAAGCTCATTAGAAATGCATTAGCATTACACTACTAGTATATTATAAAGCTGCTTTTTTTTCAGTAAATACACACGTACATACTTTGATATCTAGAAAAACTTTAATGTATTATATATTGTTGTTTACATTACAAATATTCATAAAGTACATTAAAAATGTACAGCAGCATATATACCTATAACATATATAACATATGATTAGAAGCCCAACAACAGCACTTACAGTGAGCAGAGTTCAAGTACAGACTCACTGATATTATTTGATAACAAATTATTTCAATAAAGCAACCTGTGAGTATTACAGGGTATGTTGATAATTGTAGTTTATTGTAACCTAGGGTATTTCACGTGAATATGTATGTTGTGGTAATGCTAACATACACTCTATTCACCTCTGTTGCCACGATTAAAAAATAAAATAAAATTATAAGTTGTCCTAGTCATCCAAAAAAAATTATAATAAAAAATTAAATAACAGATTTTTACATGAATGACTGAAAGGAAGTACAAATTAGCCACCTGGAATGGACACATTGCCAATGTTTTTCTTCCAAGATTGACTGAATCACCCTCCATTAGGAAAATCTCTATAACAGAGGAGACATTAAAATATAATTACTATTCCCAAATGTTAACAAAAGTTAATATTCCACACAAACGCAAATGATGATTGATGATTTGTTTTCTTTTTAAGAATGACAGTACGCTGAGTACAATGTACCTGGTCGGTAATATAGTCAAAAGCCTTCCCAGTCTCAGCAGTTTCAGATGTACTGTATGCTCTCTTATAAGCAACCCTTCTTACAATTTGATGTTTGTACTTATCTGTAATGAGAAGTATATATTAGAAAATAAAGGCGATAAGATTATCAAGCTTGAACAAATATAAACACCTATCAATGAAGACTACCACAGTTGGGTGATCAGCTGTATGAGAAATTTTCTATTTATCATATTTAGCCTACATATGTTTACTATATGCATATTATTCATATTTACTCAGACATATATTTCACATTCCATATTAATAATCACATATTTACTACAATATATCTTTCCCATTGCAAACTGTTTGAGCACAGGGCCTATGAGGCCTGCTTCTGCCTTTCTCTGCCTTGTACGGGAATTTGTCACGATAACCTGCTTGTTCTTGCTTGCGAAGGGAAAAAAAACAGGATATCAGGAGATGTCTGGAAGACGCTACATGAGGATTGAAACATATCAAATGTGTTTATCATGCTTGCTTAGCCATATATGGTCATATTGGGAGACAGCTAGTGAAAACATGGGGCAAAAGGGTATAAAAGCAGAGAACCATGTTCACTTATTTTTGTCACACATATTGCAGAGCTCACTGCTGTATTGTCTGACCTTCTCGCGAGAATAAAATCTCAAAAGACTCTGTCTCTGACCGTGTTCTTTATTGAAGAGTAAATATCTACAACAATTTGGTGTCAAGAAGTGGGATGTCTTGAGTGCTTCGTCTGGATCTGATGGCGAACGGTGACTGAGATCCTGGTCTCCAAAGCGAGTCCAGCCCTACCCTGCAGAAAAGAGCATTACGGGACGAGGGACTGAACCGCCCAGACCTGCACCACTGACATCGCAGAGGGAAAAAATCCCACGTGCAGAATTTTACTCGGTAAGAGACAGATAAAATTTTGGGGTAAAATGAATTGCATGGGGAATTCCTGATTTCTCCTCCTCAGTGAAATCTCTCTGTTGTCCCAAGGGTAATTGGGTTACCCAAGGGTGGGTTCTGGTGGGTTCAAGTGTTTTACTGGAGGCTCGGTGAACATAATGGTTCCGTCCCTGTGGGGGTTAGAGTCCCTCATAACACGTGAATAGTTCACTGGAAGGGTCGCTTTCAGAACTGAATGAGAGGGTTTTTGTTGACGAACAAATAGCCTAAAAGATAAGCGTTGCGTGGCGAGAGAGAAAGAGAGGGGGAAATCATGGGTCCCTGCAGTAGCAAATCGGCTGTTCGAGAATATACCAGTTCAAATTATGATTATATGATGAAGAATATGGAGACAAATGCATTAGAGGTCTCCCACATTTGGTTTCTAAGTATAACTTCCCACTTGAAGGGTCTTTGAGTGTGAATAAATTACAGCAAATACAGGGGGTGCTTCAGAAATAAGTAAGCAAGACGAAAAGTAGGAAATAGAGGAAAAGACTGCTTAAGTATAGTAATACAGTGAATTGTTGGATGGAAGAAGCAGAACGTAGGGAAAGAAAACGACTGCAAAATGAGATGCCCCTGAGAGGGGAAAAAAGGGCTGAAAATTGTGATCAAGTTAGAATAGATAACTCGTCTCTCTCTCTTCTGCTCCACATCCCCCATATCTCATCTATCCGGGGGAGGAATTACAGGCTTTGAAACTGGACCTGGACCTCAATGACTCCCCGCCACGATGCCCAGTGCCAGGCCAAAGTAGCCCTCAAACTTCACCACCAGCCCAAAGTCACCCTCAACTTTTACCACCAGCCTCGGTTCACTCTCGACCTTCATCGCCAGCCCAGGTTCACCATGTATCTCCACCACCCACTCAGGAGAAAGGGGCTGAAGGGGCCAGCACTGAAAAGCGAGTGACCAGATCACAGGCAAAGAAAGAAGACAAAGAGGTGAAAGAGGAGAAAGAGGAAGAAGGGGAAGTTCAGGTTCTAACACCTATGATTGAGGTGTTGGGACCAGACGGGCCTATGATGGTTTTCAGACCATGGACTTTGAAAGATATGAAAGAAAACATGGAACACCTGCCACACCCTGTTGATTCGGGGAAAAAGTTTGCAGAAGCCTTTGAACTGTTTTGCAGAGAATTCAGCCCAATAGCGGATAAGATCAAGAGACTGTTGGTGATGAAAATGGGGACCACACACAGGTCAATGTTTTCAGGTCAGTTGAGCAGACTTGAGACACAGCGAGTGGAAGCAGACTGGGACAATGCAAGTAACCAAGCATACCAAGATGCAGTTGAACGAGCCTGCGCTGCAATAAAAAGAGCGTTTCCACTACATGTGGACACATCCAAGATCCAGCAATGCCGCCAAGCGCCAGAAGAAACGGTGCAGGATTATTATGAGAGACTGTGTGAGACTTTTAATTGCTATAGCGGCCTGACAGAGCCGGCCGCCATAGGAGAAGTAGTGACCACATGGGAGTCACATATTACCAACTCTTTCCTGAATGGATTACGCCCAGAGCTGAGTGCTGCTGTGAAGAACAGCTGCATTGGGTGGCATGAACAATGACTGGACATTGTCCACCAACAAGACATGAGACATGCACAAGAGAGGGTAGTGGAAGGACAAGCCAAGCGGAAACAAAAGCAAGAGACCACACTGCAGTTGGCTCTGATTCAAGCTACTCAGCCACAAGGAAATCAGGTGGAAAGACAGCAGCGAAATTCTGGCCAAAGGCAGGGCAACTATAACAGGGACTGTCGCCTGTGTGACAAAAGAGGACACGCGCCATGGAGATGCCCCATGACCACTTGTCGAAGATATGGAAAGAATGGACATTGGGAGAGGGACTGTAAAGGGAAACCAAAGGCTGACTGACGGGGAGGAGGAGGGGAGTCCTCAGAAAGGGAGAGGTGACATGCACTCACAGACACATACACTGATGATGCTATCTGCAATGAAGAACTGCTGGATGCTAGTTTAGGGAGTATTAGCTGTTCAAAAATACATAATGATGCCTTTCAGAAAATGCCAACCATGTATGTTATTGTGGAAGATACATTGATATCATTTATGGTGGATTCTGGGGCGGGTAGGTCAGTAATAAGAACATGTGAATTGCCATGCAAGCCAGAAATTTCTGATGTATGTATGTGTCATGTCATGTATTCGTTTTTTTTAGCACCATCTTGTGGCAGTTTGGTGTAACAACCAAGTACATTGATAATTGTGAGCTATTTTCTTAGTGGTTGATTTAGACCATGTGACTCTTGGGTTAGAGGTTAACCAGAAAATAATCGCAGTGTTCCAGATTCTCTCCATGCGGTTGTCCAAGAAGTTCTTTACTCTGTTTCCTTTGCGTTTAGTGCCTTGGAAAGGCTTTGCCTGTAAGTCTATTACTTTTCTTCAGTGTTTGTAAGTATGTATATGCACTTATAAGTGTGAAATTCATAAGTTAGAGTTTAAAACTATTACTCGTCGGTGATAACAATACTAAGCAAAGCACGAATGTATACCTTTGTTATGTGTGTTCAGATAACATTGTAAATAATGTAAATTCATTCACATTTATTTGTGAACTCTCTGTAACAAGACATTTGTAATCTTTATATGTTTCAGTTTTACAAAAAAGAAAAGAATAAGAAACGGAAGAGGAAAGAACCTAACAGTAAAATGTTCAACTTTACTCCTGCGTCTGACCCTTTTCTGAATTCTGACTGTTAGCTATCTGTCAGTGTTGCGTAGATGGAACACGCTTCTAGGACAGAATAGTATGCATAAGCTCACTGTCAGTCTCTGGTCACGCAATGGATGAATTTTTAACCACCCCTCTTTGTTGAGAAACTGAAAGGGGGACGAAATTCAAACATGCTTTTCTATTATCAGAAGCATGTCCTGTAAATATTCATGGGTAAATTGGGAATTTCAGTAATTTCTACTCCTAATGGGGTGCATCCAAGCGATGGAGAAACCCTCCTTTGGAAGGGGGAATTACAATATGCATATGAGTAGCTGTTGACCGACATTGAGTGGGCAAACCAAGTGTTAGCCAAGGTAACCGAAAGAGTGTTGCTGGGGCAGAGCTTATGCAACCTGGCGAACTGCATTGCACATGTCTTGGGGTCATGATGAAAAATATGAGCAGAGCTGGTTTGCTTCTGTGGCAGCAGAGATGCTGACAACCACTGAGATGTTTTGGTCAGGGGAGAAATGTGCTCTGCGTGTGAGTTTGGCAGACGCCCAACTTTCTCAGTACACTACTGCAGACGCAGCCCCACACATCTCTCTTTCTAGGAGTGTAGAAGAGACATGGGCTGAGCTAGGGTTGTTTACAAAACAATGTGTTGAGGCAGAGGACTGGACACAGACTGTAGACTCATGTTTAATGTTTAGCAGCTCTGTAAATGCTTACAGACAGACTTTTCCTTTTACTGTACCAGTACAAAGAACCATAGTGCCAATATTGAATGAGCAAACTGTGGATTGTTTTGCTTCAATAGAGCAGACAGAATTGCCATCCCCCTTAGATCAGGTTCCAAAATGTCTGTGGGCAGAAAATAAATATGACGTTGGCTTGATAAAAAATGCAGAACCTATTATTATAACACCCAAATCTGATTTCAGGCCTTGTAAACCACAATACCCACTGAAGCAGGAAGCAATCGATGGCATTAAGCCAGTTTTTGAGTCATTGTTGAAAGCCGGCATAATAATCCCTTGTGGGAATTCGCCAATCCGTACTCCTATTTTCCCTGTAATGAAAATCAGAGAAAAAAGGCCAACCTACTGAGTGGAGATTTGTGCAATCAATTCTGCAGTACAGGCGAGAGCACCAAATGTACCAAACCCTTATACAATCTTATCACAAATTCCTGCTGATGCAGCATGGTTTTCCGTTGTGGACTTGGCAAATGCGTTTTTTTAGCATGCCAGTTCACAAGGACAGCCAATATTGGCGAAGTTTGCGCCCCCTCCCGGGAACGGTGTACAGCTGACACAATAGCCCTATTGTGTTACCTGGCCACTGAAAGGCACAAGACTAGTTTAAGCAAATTGCAATTTGTGAAACAATCTGTTGTTTTCTTAGGGCATGTCATAACAAAGTAAGGGAAATCCCTGTCTGATAAACAAATGCAGGCAATACAACATATTCCAAAACCAATTGCTAAAAAGCAATTGTTGTCATTTTTGGGAATGTGCACTTATTGTCGCACATTCATTCCAAATTATGCTATTATGCAGAGTCCGTTGCATAATATGGCTCATCAACAACATCTCCGAGCAGATGATAAAGTCAATTGGACACCTGAGGGGTTGATTGCCTTTGAAAATCTCAAAGCAGCCTTACAGAGCCCTCTGACCTTGGGATTGCCTGATGTAACACGGCTGTTTACACAGACAGTGGATGAGCGAGATGGTTGCATGATTTCAGTATTCCTACAGAATCACAGGGACAAATTTAGGCCAGTAGCCTATTTTTCTGGGAAACTTGACCCTGTTGCAGCAGGCCTGCCAAAATGCCTGCGCGCAGTGGCTGTGGCAGAAAAGGCAGTGCTAGCATCCCGAGACATTATGGGGTATGCTGACGTTACCCTATTGGTCCCTCATGCTGTTTCCGTGATACTGTTAGAGAAGAGAACCTCCCACCTTTCTACTGCAAGATGGTTGAGATATCATACAATTTTGCTTAAAATGCCTAACATCACTGTAAAGCGCTGTACTTTCCTGTACTTTCCACACCCAGACCAGACCTGCAGGTAACACCGCTTACTAACGCTGACATGGTGCTCTTTGTGGACGGCTCAGCTTTCCGAGATCCCTCCACGGGTACCAATAAAGTAGGATATGCTGTTACCACCAAATTTGAAACGTTTAAATCAGGCTCATTGCCTTCCAATTTATCAGCTCAAGCAGCAGAAGCCTCACTGAGGCTTGCAAATTGGCAGCAGGCAAGTCTGTCACGATTTACACTGATTCACGTTATTCTTTTGGGGTCACACATGACTTTGGAGCTCTGTGGAAACAGAAAATTTTTGAAATCAGATGGAAAGCCAATTCTAAATTCTACCTTAGTGGCAAAATTATTTGGGAGATTCTTCTGAGTGTCTGACAGAGACATTGTTTGCCGTTGTGTCTGATGAAATTAACTCCTCTTCTCTCGTTTCCATGAAGGACTTTGCAACTTCACAGGAGGAAAAATCTTTAGAAGAGACACGAATGCAAAGTGATTGATGGGGTATGGTTTGGACCCAATGACAAACCCTGTTTGCCTAAACACTTCTTTCCTCACTATGTAAAATTGACACATGGTCTCGATCACGTCTCAAAAGACCGTATGACATGAATGTTAACCTCAAATTGGTTCACAAAAGGGTTTGCTACTTTTGCTGACAACCACTGCAAATGATGTGTAATTTGTAACACACATAATGTGGCAAAAGGCCAACATGTCCCAGTAACTTGACATCCTCCACCAGAGGGACCCTTTGAGTACATCATGATGGACTTCATTGAACTAACGCCAAGTGAGGGGAAAAAATATTGTTTGGTTATGGTGGATGTGGTCTAAATGGCTAGAGGTCTTCCCCACATCTAAGGCTGATACAGCAGCCGTTGCAAGGGCACTACTAGTGGAAGTAATTCCACAATGGGGAATTCCGAGGAAAATAAGCAGTGACAATGGTACTCATTTCATCAAAGAGGTAATCAGGCAGGTGGGCCGATTCTTACAAATTGATCTCAAACTCACCCGGCCAGCGGGGGCGCTGTTGGATGATACAATGGAGTATTGAAACAGAAACTAGCTAAGTGTTGTGAACAAACTGGTTTGTCATGGGTAAAGCCCTACCTATTGTATTAATGCACATGAGAATGAGAAAACGTACTAATGTCAATTAGAGCAATGTGGATACACGCCAGCCATTGCAGAAAGGTTCCAGCATCAGCGGAGGAACACCCCCATGAAAGCAGCGAACAAAGAATGGAATAGAGCAGTCCCATTGGTGCACCTGGAGAACAGACCACCAGCAGTCATATACCCTTTACTTGTAGTCACTCAGTCCTGCCTTCGATACCTACAAAGAGAAAAAGCAACAGTGATCAAACAGATCCTAGCGTCTGATGACTCCATTTTGGCTCTAGCTGCTACTACAGTAGACACGTTTTGGACTTGGGAGAGCACACAAACTGTTCAAGTGGCAGCAATGAAAAGAGGTTGGAGACCTGAATTGAACAGAGAGACTAAAGACTGGTACCAAGAAATAACTGTTGTAGTCACTAAACCCCAACCTGAGCCTGGGTAACGCTTTAGATTACAGCCCGCAATTTACCGCGTAATTAAACAGAATTAACAGCGTACCTATTTTGTAACTATAGAGTACCTCCACAGTACCTACTCGTAGGTATAAGGGAACAATATGCAATGTTTGGGGAATAAGGGGTGTAATAACCTGCGGAATTATAAAGCATTTATACTGTAAGTATTTTATAACTAAAGGGCACCTATTCTGAAATTATGTGTATGTGTGACACACAAAGCGTAATTTCTGCGTGAGCATAACTTGCAGTTGTACGTACGTGTAGGTAAATGGAAACAATGTGGGCTCAGGAATACTTCCAGAAAACATTGTCGGTGAACACAATCCACCGTGCCATTCGCCGTTGCCGGCTAAAACTCTATAGGTCAAAAAATAAGCCATATCTAAACATGATCCAGAAGCGCAGGCGTTTTCTCTGGGCCAAGGCTCATTTAAAATGGACTGTGGCAAAGTGGAAAACTGTTCTGGGGTCAGTCGAATCAAAATTTGAAGTTCTTTTTGGAAAACTGGGACGCCATGTCATCCGGACTAAAGAGGACAAGGACAACCCAAGTTGTTATCAGCGCTCAGTTCAGAAGCCTGCATCTCTGATGGTATGGGGTTGCATGAGTGCGTGTGGCATGGGCAGCTTACACATTTGGAAAGGCACCATCAATGCTGAAAGGTATATCCAAGTTCTAGAACAACATATGCTCCCATCCAGACGTCGTCTCTTTCAGGGAAGACCTTGCATTTTCCAACATGACAATGCCAGACCACATACTGCACCAATTACAACATCATGGCTGCGTAGAAGGATCCGGGTACTGAAATGGCCAGCCTGCAGTCCAGATCTTTCACCCATAGAAAACATTTGGCGCATCATAAAGAGGAAGATGCGACAAAGACCTAAGACAGTTGAGCAACTAGAAGCCTGTATTAGACAAGAATGGGACAACATTCCTATTCCTAAACTTGAGCAACTTGTCTCCTCAGTCCCCAGACGTTTGCAGACTGTTATAAAAAGAAGAGGGGATGCCACACAGTGGTAAACATGGCCTTGTCCCAACCTTTTTGAGATGTGTTGATGCCGTGAAATTTAAAATCAACTTATTTTTCCCTTAAAATGATACATTTTCTCAGTTTAAACATTTGATATGTCATCTATGTTGTATTCTGAATAAAATATTGAAATTTGAAACTTCCACATCATTGCATTCTGTTTTTATTCACAATTTGTACAGTGTCCCAACTTTTTTGGAATCAGGTTTGTGTATATATATATATATATATATATATGTGTTAATACATGTCAAGTTTGCATAATGTAAAGAAGTGTTGCACAAAGCTTATATTTAACCAAATATAAAAAAGGACTTCTATGAGGTTTCTGTCAAAGCAATGTTTTAAGGCAAATCTGTAAGAGTTGCCAACACTGTGATATGGTAAAGCAATAAATAATAAAACAACAACTGACTACAAAACAAGAACTTAATATTAAAACAAAATAGAGAATATGCAAAGTCAGAAGGTGACAGTGAACTCCACTCTGATGGGCTCCAACTCACCTTAACCCTTGGTATGCTCTGTACCTTATGAAAATTGTTTTACTATATTTATACCATAGTTAAAAAAAAAAAAGAAACATTGAAAAAATTGTCTAAAAAATAGTCTCTATGTACAGAAAACCCGGTCTCACTTTATATTAACTGACCTTAACTATACTTGCATCAAAAAATAGGTACAATGTACTTATTGTGTTAATATTGTATTGCAAATCACATTTTCTGGTATTGAGGTGGGATACAGGTAAGGTTAGGGACAGGTTTTGGTGGTGTGGGTAGGTTTAAGGGTGGGTTAAGGAGTAAGGCATGGTTCAAAAGTGTAATTATAAATGTAATTACAGAAATTAATTACAGATGTAATTACATGCAGGTATTTTTCAAATATACTGTAAGTACGATGTAAAAAATGTATGTACACAATATGTACATAGTACCAAATTATTAATTTAAATGTTAAGGCCACTAAATATAAAGAGGGACCGAAAACCCTCTAAGTTTTAAACTATGGTGTTGTTTTAATGTACAGTATTTGTTCATAATTTTATGACAAACACAAATGAAAAAAATTCCTGACAAGTTACTCACCCGTATGTCATCCAAGATGTTCATGTCTTTCTTTCTTCAGTCGCAAAGAAATTCATTTTTTTTTAGAAAAACATTTCAGGATTTTTCTTCATACAGTGGACTTTTATGGTGGCCAGTGGATTGAAGATTAAAAATTAGATTAGATTAGATTAGATTCAACTTTATTGTCATTACACAAGTACAGGTACAGGGCAACGAAATGCAGTTTAGGTCTAACCAGAAGTGCAATAGCAGCAAGTGCAGTATATACAATGGTTGAATAAGTGCAGGACAAGGATATGTACTGAATATATGTATAAATATATATAGAAAGATGGTTATTAATATAAACAGAATTTACAGGTGAATATGTATAGTGAATAAATATACAGATGGCTATTACTATAAACAGAATTTACAGGTGATATGTACTATCAATATAATATATATACAGATGACTATTACTATAAACAAGGTGTAAAAGTGCAGTGGAAGTGATTGCATATTACAATTAGACATACGGTGCAAAATGTTAATGTAAACATTGATAATGTAAACAACAGTCGGCAGTGCAAATGAGCATAGTCCAATTTAGGTATGGTAGTGCAGGATACAAAAGTAAACAGTTGTTACTGTAATAAAAATTTACATTCAGTAGTGCAAATAAGGCAGATGTGAGGTAGGAGAGAAGAGTTAATAGTATATGAGGAAGTGGATCAACGGGGGTTAGAGTTCAGTAAAGAGACAGCTCTGGGGAAGAAACTGTTCTTTAGTCTGCTGGTCCTGGTCCGGAGGCACCTGAAACGCCTACCGGAGGGCAGGAGAGAAAACAGTCTGTGGGCTGGGTGAGAGGAGTCCTTAAGGATGCTGCGAGCTCGATGCAGACAGCGTTTCCTCTGGATGTGTTCTATGGCAGGTAGTGGAGTCCCTGTGATGCGCTGGGCAGTTTTCACCACCCGCTGCAGTGCCTTGCGCTCCGCAACAGAGCAGCTCCCGTACCATACTGTGACACAGTTGGTCAGGATGCTTTCTATTGCGCAGCGATAGAAGTTCACCAGGATAGCAGAGGAGAGCTGATTCTTCCTCAGTGTCCTCAGAAAGAAGAGGCGCTGGTGAGCCTTCTTGACCAGGCTGGAGGTGTTGGTTTTCCACAACATGTCCGCCGAGATGTGGATCCCCAGGAACTTGAAACTGGAGACACGCTCAACAGCCATTCCATTGATGTGGATGGTGTCGTGTGTGCCTCTTGACTCCTTCCTGAAGTCCACGATGAGCTCCTTCGTTTTGGTGGTGTTGAGGAGCAGGTTATTTTCAGTGCACCATGTGGCCAGGTGCTGGATCTCCTCCCTATAGGCAGTCTCATCGTTGTTACTGATGAGGCCAATCACCGTGGTGTCGTCTGCAAACTTGACGATGGAATTAGATCCATACACAGGCTTGCAGTCGGAGGTGAAGAGGGAGTAGAGAAACGGGCTTAGCACACAGCCCTGTGGTACACCAGTGTTAAGTGTGATGGATGTGGAGCAGGTGAATCCTGATCGAACATTCTGGGGTCTGTTGGTCAGGAAGTCCAAAATCCAGTTACACATTGAGGTATTGATGCCCAGGTCTCCAAGTTTGGCTATTAACTTGGTTGGGATGACAGTGTTGAATGCTGAGCTGAAGTCAACAAACAGCATACGTGCATAAGTGTTCTTATTGTCCAGGTGAGTGAGCACAGAGTGCAGTGCCATGGAAACTGCATCCTCTGTGCTCCTATTGCTACGGTAGGCAAACTGGTGTGAGTCCAATGTGGATGGTAGAGAGTCTTTTAGGTGTTCCAGGACCAGCCGCTCAAAGCACTTCATGACGATGGGTGTGAGTGCTACAGGGCGGTAGTCATTAGGGCACCTCGGACTAGAGTGTTTTGGCACTGGCACAATGGAAGTGCATTTAAAGCATGTTGGTACGGCTGCTTGGGCAAGAGACAGGTTGAAAATGTCTGTAAAAACCCCAGCGAGCTGCTCCGCACATGCCCTGAGAACACGACCAGGGATGTTGTCTGGTCCAGCAGCCTTGTGCGCGCTGATCCGGCTCAGTGCCTTGCAGACATCTGTGGAGGAGAGTATGATTGGTGGGTGGTCAGCTGAGGGGTTGAGCTTGGTGGCAGTTTCTCTGTTGTCTCTTTCAAAGCGAGCATAAAAGTAATTTAGCTCGTTCAGGAAGTTGACATCAGTGGCTGCGGGGGTGGAGTGGGTGGGTTTGTAGTCACTGATGGCCTGAATGCCCTGCCACATGCGTCGAGGGTCAGAGTTGGAGAAGTGTCCCTCTATCTTTAGCTTGTAGCAGTGCTTGGCCTTTTTGATGCCCCTCTTCAGGTTTGCTCTGGATGTGCTGTAGGCTTGTGCATCTCCTGATCTGAAGGCAGTGTTGCATGACTTCAGCAGGAGTTGCACTTCCTTGTTCATCCAAGGCTTCTGATTTGGATATGTGGTGATCTGTTTCTGGGTTGTAACACTGTCAATGGTGATATTGATATGATCCAATACAGAGGAGGTGTAAGAGTCAATGTCTGTGTGAGCGCCACTGGTGGCTTGAGAAGCAAACATACTCCAGTCTGTGTGTAGAAACCTTTCCTGGAGTGTGGAATCTGCCCCCGCAGGCCACACCTTGATGGTCTTCATTGATGGCTTCACACGGTTGATGAGGGGTGCATATTTGGGGTGAGGAACAAAGAAAGGTGATCTGACTGTCCCAGGTGGGGAGGGGTGTCGCAACGTAAGCTCCAGCCATGTTTGTGTAAACATGGTCTAAGGTTTTGTTTCCTCTGGTGTGACAGGAAACATGCTGGTGAAACTTGGGTAGCACTGACTTTAAGTTTGAGTGATTAAAGTCACCTGCAACAATAAAAGCCGCTTCCGGGTGATCAGTCTGTTGTTTACTGATGGCTGCGTGAAGTTCTTTCATAGCAAGCTTGGCATCAGCATCCGGGGAATATAGGCTGCAGTTATAATGGTGGAAGTGAACTCCGCGGTAGATAAAACGGTCTACATTTAACCATGAGAAACTCAAGGTTAGCTGAACAATGACTCCCAACAATAGCAGAGTTTGTGCACCAAGCTTTGTTAATGTAAATGCACAATCCACCAGCTCTGGTCTTACCGGAGCCATCTAATGTTCTATCCGCCCGAGTGTGTGGCGTCCGCTAGCTCAATAGCGGTGTCCGGTATTCGCTGTTTAACCAGGTTTCCGTGAAGATTAGGACGTTACAGTTCAAAAGTTTCTTGCTGTGTGTGATGCTGAGTCGAATCTCCTCCATTTTGTTCACTAGCGACCGTACATTGGCAAGGAAAATGCTGGGTAAAGAGAGCCGGTGTGGTGTTAGCCTTAGCTTAGCTCTTAGTCCTCCGCGCTTCCGCCGCCTTTGTTTTACGATCTCGACGCCGCCTGCGAGCACTTCCGCCCGGCCGGGTAGGGTGCATAGCCTCGGGTGTCCTAGCGATCTCAGGAAGGAGTCGAAGATTGTCCATAAAAGTGTCGGAAATTCGCAAACCGATATCCAAAAGCTCACAACGGGTGTACGATGTAAAGGCACAACTGTTCTGCATGAACAGGCCCGAGATGAGTAAGAAAAATACAGCAAAATTGCAAAATCTGGAGAGACCCAGAGCCTCGCGATGTACTCGCGCCGCCATCTTGGGTTGATAAAAATGCAGTTTCAATGAAGCTTCAAAGGGCTCTACACGATCCCAGCCGAGGAAGAAGGGTCTTATCTAAAAAAGTTACAATTTATATACTTTTTAACCTCAAACGCTCCTCTTGTCTAGCTCTGGGTTAACACTGTATTTTCCCGGTTCATGACAGTTAGGGTATGTCGGAAAACTCCCATCTCATTTTCTCCTCCAGCTTAAGAATCGTTCTAAATCATCCTACATCGCGATTTTACCATTTTTATAAAGGGCGTTTGACCTTCTTTGTATGTTCACTTTGTAAACATTGGGTCAGTACTTTTTGAAATTGGAGGAGAAAATGAGACGAGAGTTTTTAGACCTACCCTAACTGTCATGAACTGGAAAAAAAACACAGTTAACGCAGAGCTAGACAAGAGGAGCGTTTAACCAATCTTTTCGCTAGATAAGACACTTCTTCCTCAGCTGGGATTGTTTAGAGCCCTTTGAAGATGCAATTAAACTGCATTTTGGAAGTTCAAACTTGAGGCACCATAGAAGTCCATTTTATGGAGATAAATCCTGAAATGTTTTCCTCAAAAAACATAATTTCTTTATGACTGAAGAAAGAAAGACATGAACATCTTGGATGACAAGGGGGTGAGTACATTATCTGTAAAAAAAAAAAAAAATCTAGAAGTGAACTACACCTTTAAGGTGAATTGGAGCCCATCAGAGTGGAGTTGACTGTCACCTACTTACTGTCGCATAGGCTATTCCCTATTTTGTTATACTATTAAGTACTTGTTCTTGTTCTTCCTTTGTTATTTTATTTATTGCTTTACCGTATCACAGTGTTGGCAACTCTTACAGATTTCCTTGAAACATTGCTGTGACACAGAGACCTCACAGAAGTCCTTATTTTATATATTTGGTTAAATATAAGCTTTGTGTCTTAGAGTTCATATTTGACTAACTGGAGCCCAGGTCAGGAAGCAGACAGACTGGCTAAACCGATCGTCTGCTAGCCGCCTCACGTCACAGAAGTCAGTTAACTCTCAGCACATAGAAACCTTTTCACCTAGATATCACTCTATAGAGACTGTGTCTGTTCCCTGAACTAGAAAATACAGAAAACATCCAAACCAAAGTAATAGTAACAATTTAATTGATGTTCAACAAATACAAAACTGATATAATACAGATAAACACATGATATAGCTTGGCTTATTGAATATTAGATCCCTTTCTTCAAAAGCACTTTTTGTAAATGATATGTTCACTGACCATAAACTAGATGTGCTTTGTCTGACAGAAACCTGGCTAAAATCAGATGATTACATTACCTTAAACGAGTCTACACCACAAGATTACTGTTACAAACATGAACCGCGTCCAAAAGGTAAAGGGGGAGGTGTTGCTACAATTTATAGCAATATTTTCAGTATCTCTCAGAGGTCGGGTTTCAAGTATAATTCGTTCGAAGTAATGGTGCTTCATATAACGTTATCCAAAGAAACAAGTGTTAATGATAAATCCCCTGTGATGTTTGTACTGGCTACTGTATACAGGCCACCAGGGCACCATACAGACTTTATTAAAGAATTTTCTGATCTTCTATCGGAGTTAGTGCTGACTGCAGATAAAGTCCTAATCGTTGGTGATTTTAATATCTACGTTGATAATGAAAAAGATTCGTTGGGATCAGCATTTATAGACATTCTAAACTCTATTGGTGTTAAACAACAGGTGTGTCAGGACCTACTCATTGTCGAAATCATACTCTAGATTTAATACTGTCACATGGAATTGATGTCAGTGGCGTTGAAATTTGGCAGCAGAGCGATGATATCTCAGATCATTATCTAGTCTCCTGTATATTCCATATAGATAAAGCTGTAAAGTCAAGTCAAGCTTTATTGTCATTCCGCTACATGCGGGGCATACAGTGGAACGAATGTCGTGCCTCACAGGACCACGGTGCTACATAAATACAGGCATACAGCAATGAAGTAAAACAATATAAACCTATACACAACTATCCTACTGATAGATTTTGACTATAAATATACTATATATAAAAAATGTTTTTTACCTATACATAAACTAAAAAATACAAACTATACGAGTGCTTCAGATAAATACTGTACATGTGCAAGGAGAAACATTGTGAGTCAGCAGCTGGCTGGGGAACAGTGCAGGATGATTTGTAGTGCATGAGCATGTAAACATACATATACTGCATTACTGAGTCTATTTGTGGGGTTGTGTACACACAGCAGTGTGTGTGAAAAGTGACTAGTGCACATAGAGGAGGAGAGTGTACTACTACAGGTGGTTTGTCCAGGCCCACTCACCTGTGTGTAGCACACTTCGATTGCACAAAAAAAAAAAAAAAAAAAGTTTCAGATGGTCCATGTTACAGGAGGTAGGGGGTTTGTATGGGGTTTCAGAGAGGGGCAGGGTGATTTGAGTTCAGGACCCTCACAGCCTGGGGGAAAAGCTGTTGAGCAGTCTGGCAGAGCGGGCTCTGATGCTCCGGTACCGTCTTCCTGATGGTAGAAGCTGGAAGAGACTGTGGGAGGGGGTGTATGGAGTCCTTCACGATGCTATTGGCTTTGCTGGAGCATCATGTAAGGAAAATGTCCAGGATGGAGGGGAGAGGGGCACCGATGATCTTTGCAGCTGTGTTCACTGTCCGCTGGAGGGTCTTGCGGTCTGCTGCGGTACAGTTCCCGTACCAGACAGTGATGCAGCTGGTCAGCACACTCTCAAAGCCAACTCCTTGTTACAAACATGGTAGAACCATTACCTCTACCACAAAAGACTGCTTTATAAATAATCTTCCTGACTTATCTCAGTTCCTCAGCATATCCAATAGCTCAGAACAACTTGATGTAACAGGAACTATGGACTCTCTCTTTTCTAGCACTTTAGATGCGGTTGCTCCTTTACGCTTAAGGAAGATTAAGGATAAGAGTCCAACACCGTGGTATAATGAGCACACTCGCGCCCTAAAGAGAGCAGCCCGGAAAATGGAGCGCAACTGGAGGAAAACTAAATTAGAGGTATTTCGTTTAGCTTGGCAGGAAAGTACCCTATCCTACAGAAAAGCATTAAAAACTGCTAGATCTGATTACTTTTCGTCTCTTCTAGAAGAAAACAAACATAATCCTCAGTATTTATTCAATACAGTGACTAAATTAACTAAAAATAAAGCATCAGCAGGTGTTGGCATTTCCCAAGAGCATAGCAGTAATGACTTTGAACTACTTCACTTCCAAGATCGATACTATCAGAGATAAAATTGTATCTTTGCAGCCGTCAGCTACAGTATCGTTACTTTTCACGCTTTATATGTTACCCTTGGGAGATATTATCAGGAGACATGGTGTTAGCTTTCACTGTTATGCTGATGATACTCAGCTCTATATTTCTTCGCGGCCCGGTGAAACTCACCAAAATCAGTTTAAATCTAGATTAAAGACCCATCTCTTTAGCCTGGCTTACACATAACACACTAATACGCTTCTATTATTCAAATCCGTTAAAGGATTGTTAGGCTGCATTAATTAGATCAACCGGAACCGGGAACACTCCCCATAACACACGATGTACTCGTTACATCGTAAGTAGAATGGCATCTACGCTAATATTTGTCTGTTTCTTTCCTATTCTGTTTCTCAGTCCGTATCCGATCAGATGGTGGATCAGCACCAAGAGATGATGTCTACAGCCCTGATCGTCAGCGGAGACCAGGACACCCAGATGAGCCCCAGAGACATATATCCAGTCTGTGTCTTCTTTTTCTGGCCGTGTTGAGTTTCGTTCAGAGACAGGTGAACAAGTCACAGATGATCATGTTCAAAACATTGCTAGTATTTATGATCTAAGACAAAGAATGGTTAAATGTTATTGTGATTGATGTAAGAACTACATTCACACCACCTCTGCCAGTGATGGCCTCACCAGCTAGCACCCGCACTGGACCTGTTAAGACTGGTGGTAGGGTGTTTGTGTTGGATCACAAAAGGTGGACAGCCCCAATGAAGGAGGCCATTGACAACTTACTAAAGAAACACCATGGCAAGAAGGACATGATTAAGCTTGTGGATCAGGAGTATGCAGCAATGGTCCATAACTCCTGTACTGATCCCAACAGCATGCTCCATTCAACCACAAGATTACACATCTCACAGTATGTGAAACACTTAGCTAAACTCTTAAACACCAGGGGCCTCATTTATAAAGCGTGCGTATGCACAGATTTGATCCTAGAGTGTGCGTACGCTTAAATCCACGCCAACGCTCATATTTATAAAAATGGTCTTTGACGTGGAAAAGTGCTTAGCGTCATGTCAGGGTCCGAGCAGACGTACGCACTTTTTATTGTCGGAGTAATGCAGATTTTTTCAAATGTAAGCTGTTCTTGCAGGTCGCTGTTCTAAATTATGATGATTGGTGATATTTTATATGTTAATGATATTAATTAGGAGTTGTTTAGAAGGCAGAGAGCTGAAACCATTCAATTGCGCACAAGTTCAACATAATTTGCAATTCATAGATTTCACATCTGAAATAGGCGCGTACGCTCGTTTTCTGTTCGTACGTTCATTCTATGAATCGCACGTACGCATTTCTGAGAAATGATCGTAAGATCAAATTTAGGACGGTTTCTGCACAACATTTTATAAATGAGGCCCCAGGACACCTAGATGAGCCCCAGAGACATATCCCCAGTGAAGACCTCGATTAAAATACAATAAAACTAAAAATATAACAAAATAACTAAAAATATAATAAAATACCTAACTACATAATACTATTATTGTTAGAAATTGCAACAAAATAAAAAATAGAAATATAAACTTTTGAACTGCGGGTTTCGTTTGGCCAGAGGAGAACTGACCCCCGACTGAGTCTGGTTTCTCCCAAGGTTTTTTTCTCCATTCTGTCTCAGAGGGAGTTTTGGTTCCTTGCCGCTGTCGCCTCTGGCTTGCTTAGTTGGGGACACTTAATTTATAGCGATTATCGCCAATTTGATTGCACAGATACTATTTAAACTAAACTGAGCTAGACAATGACATCTCTGAATTCAATAATGAAATGCCTTTAACTGAAAATTGAGTGTTTAATCTTATCATTATACATTACTGACACTCTATCCTCCAATTTGATACTGTTAAGTGCTTTGACACAATCTGTATTGTTAAAAGCGCTATATAAATAAATGTGACTTGACTTGACTTGACTTTTGCAACACATCTTTACATTATGCAAACTTGACATGTATTAACTTTGTTTTTGTGTTTTTTTTGCAATGTATTTTTGTCTAATTGTGATCACAGGTGAAAAGTGCATCAGAGGGGGAGGACCTTTCTGCTCCCTCATATACTTCAGGGAAACTTTGCAAGCATATGCAAAAGATCTCCAGAAATTTGTTGATTCCTGTCCACAGCTGAAAGAAAAAAATTACAATATGCCTATTAAAAATAAATGTAGAAAATGATTTGGTGTGTGTGTGTGTGTTTTACAGTTTGTATTTTGCATAAGAACACATTGTATTTTGTATAAGTGGTTGAAAATTTTTATTTTTGTTCTGCATTCTGTTCTTGGAAAAGATCTGTTAAAATTTTGTTAAATAATAAAAATATGTCTTTAGACCTTACATTTAACTATGTAATACAGTTCATTGTTAATAACTAGAATTGTTTAATGTTACACTTACACAGTAACTACACGTAACAAGAGGGTAACAAGGCGCTTCCGGCTTGCGCGGTCAGCAAGAATGCTCGAAGCGCATGAGTCGCTGACAGGGCTAGAGGAGCTGAAGCGATCGTTGTTTGGGCTGCAAATACAGACACCGACTACTTGCGCATCCTTCCACCGCGTGGCAGCAGACAGACAAATTAATTCTGTTCTTGACCTTCCGGTGTAGCTCTGCTGTGAGCAGAGCCCCCAAAAATACATATCACTCGCAAAAGTTCCCCCTCCACGGAAATCTTTAATAAAAGGCAAAAGATTTATGCGACAATGAAGAGAAACCCGAGCTATGTCTCCGCCCCCTTGGGCCTGTGCGTTCCCTGTGGTAAACCACTTGGCTCGCCAAGGGTAATCTAGGGTGCCGATACCTGCCCACATGCTTTTCGTCACCCCCCTCACTCCAAACGGGAGGAGTGAATGTCGCAAAAATCCCCTCAGTCGCCCAATAATAACAAGCCCAATCAAGGCAATGCAATCTCTTTTCTCATGCCCCCATCTGAGAAGTTGGAGAAAGAAAAACAAAGAGTCCAAATAATGATCATGATGGGCCGATCTGGTATTTTACGGTGTAAGGCAGGGGTGCCCACTCCTGCTCCTGGCAATCGACAGTCCTGCAAAGTTGAGAGCTGACCCTAATCGAACACACCTGAAGCCACTAATTAAGGTCTTCAGGATCGCCTGAAAATTAACGGCGGCTGTGTTTGATTAGGGTTAGCGCTGAGCTTTGTAGGAGAGTCGATTGCTAGGAACAGGAGTTGGCACCCCTGGTGTAAGGGCGGGGCCAGCGTGAGGAAAAGCCACACTTTGTGTAGTGATGTCTGGGCAGTGTCGTTGGCTGGGGGGCGAAGCCCTGCATGAGCAGCTCCTCGTTAGTATAGTGGACAGTATCTCTGCCTGTCACGGGAGGGCCAGTCGCGGATAGTTGGAACTCAGCGACAGCCAATGAAATTGAAGCATTGTTGCCGCTGCCCAGAGTGCTGAGTTACCCCTACAGCCAATCAGATTTTTTCACATTATTTTTGGCACGCTCGTCTGGATGTGGGTTCGAATCCCACTCATTGCAGTCCTAAGATATGTTCTTAAACAACTCTGAGCAAATATAAATATAAAAACACACCCCATAGCACAGAAATATTCCATATTCCATTCAAAAACATTCATTAGTCATATAAAATAATGTGTGTGTGTGTGTTTATTGGTTAAAGTAGCTAATGCATTAAATCAGCACCTTGGACAGTGAAAAGAAGATGAGCAGATATAATGAAACAGATATAGGCTAAATGTTATTCAAAATGCAACATTTATTTGTCAGGTGTTATTTTACAAACTCCAAATTTACAAAATAAAGATTTAAATTACAAAGACTATTACATTTAAAAAAAAAATATTTATTGTTACACAATTTACATTTCCAGTGTATATAGCACACTAAAAATAACATAAAAAAGTAAAACTGTGATTATGCACAATAAAAGTGTTGTCATGAGGTGGATTCTTGAGCTCCACCTACCTTTTATTATACTCATCACCCTTCCATTATATTAATTCTAATTAAAGCCTGATTTTAATGCAGACCTGTACTGTCACTTTGTACATAAAGTAGGGCTCTTTGCGTCATGCTGATAATCAAAGGCGAAATGTAATGAGTTAGATGAAATTATAAAACTATAAAAAAAGAAACCACAAAAGAAATCTAAAGATATCCAGAGAATATATACAGATAATTACAGAAACAAGAAGGGAAAAAATCCTTTAATTTCCCTTTTTCTGCCACCCATCTTTGCTTTTCTGCCTCATAAAAAGCAGAGTCTTGAAATTTTTTCCAGGTCATCTCTTTGACCATGCCCTGACCTGTGTAAATTGAAAAGACTTTAGCAGGACAGTAAATATATTACCCAGGGAAACCTGTATGTATATGTGGACTATTTGGGCCCTGCTTCAATTCCATTTTGCAGAATCTGCACAGGCGGCCAGTTTGTTGAGCATCAGACCTTTTCCGTTTCTGTTGCCCTCTCTCCTCAACCCGTTTTTTTGTGACTCCCAGTTCCCTTTGAAAGAACTCTGTCTCCATAAAATCTTGAAATGGCATTCTTGGGTTTATTAGTCCTTCTCCACTGTAGGTTTTAAAAACCTTTGTGGAACAATAGAAGTATCTAACAGAACCTTGCAGATAAAAGAAGTGGATGGAGGAGCCATCATTCTCGTACCGAGATTTGGGCTGTCCACAGGCAATACAAGTCTTCGTTTGCTTTTTCTTCTGTTCTGTATGTTGCTGCTGCTATCTCTCCATAATTCCCTCCACAATTTTCTCAATGGCCTCGTGAGTCAAAGAAGATGCAGGTGGGTGTATTACTGCTGGGGTCACTGTCATTACCGGAACACTGGTAGTGTCACTACCCTCTGTCAGTGAATACCAGAGCTGCTGTCTCTCAAGAAGTTTTTCTGGACTTGTATTTAAGGAAGAACAGGGGCCTCATTTATAAAATGTTGCGCAGAAACCGTCCTAAATTTGATCTTACGATCGTTTCTCAGAAATGCGTACGTGCGATTCATAGAATGAACGTACGAACAGAAAACGAGCGTACGCGCCTATTTCAGATGTGAAATCAATGAAATGCAAATTATCTTGAACTTGCGTGCAATTGAATGGTTTCAGCTCTCTGCCTTGTAAACGACTCCTAATTAATATCATTAACATATAAAACATCACCAATCATCATAATTTAGAACAGCAACCTGCAAGAACAGCTTACATTTGAAAAAATCTGCATTACTCCGACAATAAAAAGTGCGTACGTCTGCTCGGATCCTGACGTGATGCTAAGCACTTTTCCACGTCAAAGACCGTTTTTATAAATATGAGCGTTGGCGTGGATTTAAGCGTACGCACACTCTAGGATCAAATCTGTGCATACGCACGCTTTATAAATGAGGCCCCTGGTGTTTAAGAGTTTAGCTAAGTGCTTCACATACTGTGAGATGTGTAATCTTGTGGTTGAATGGAGCATGCTGTTGGGATCAGTACAGGAGTTATGGACCATTGCTGCATACTCCTGATCCACAAGCTTAATCATGTCCTTCTTGCCATGGTGTTTCTTTAGTAAGTTGTCAATGGCCTCCTTCATTGGGGCTGTCCACCTTTTGTGATCCAACACAAACACCCTACCACCAGTCTTAACAGGTCCAGTGCGGGTGCTAGCTGGTGAGGCCATCACTGGCAGAGGTGGTGTGAATGTAGTTCTTACATCAATCACAATAACATTTAACCATTCTTTGTCTTAGATCATAAATACTAGCAATGTTTTGAACATGATCATCTGTGACTTGTTCACCTGTCTCTGAACGAAACTCAACACGGCCAGAAAAAGAAGACGACAGCGAGGGCACAGGCTGGGCACTGGAGGTTACTACAACAGGAAGTAAACGTTTGTAATTACTGTTTGAATAAAGAAAAACAAAGGTGTTTATGGGATGATTTTGGGTTTCTATCAAATGCTTACCTGTCTCTGAACGAAACTCAACACGGCCAGAAAAAGAAGACGACAGCGAGGGCACAGGCTGGGCACTGGAGGTTACTATAACAGGAAGTAAACGTTTGTAATTACTGTTTGAATAAAGAAAAACAAAGGTGTTTATGGGATGATTTTGGGTTTTGGTTGAGTAGTCTTGGTCTTGTGCTTTTCCCAGTCAAGTACAACAGGGCGGCATCCAGGTTCAACATACTCCAGCCCAAATCTTTCTCCAGTATCTCTGTTAGATACCCAAAGGGCAGGATACTTTGGCATACCTAACAGCCTTTCTGAGACAGTATTCAGATCAGCAATCAGAGATGGCTCAAAGGCTCCTGGAAGCTGAAAACCTGGCTGTTTCAGGTCCACCAGACGCTGAAAATTCCAGCGTGTCATTCCGGTCATCCCCTGGGCTTGAAACAGCTCTGAGGAGACAAGTGTGCCAGTGACCCACTGAGCCTGATGGAAGTGGTACCCCTCCTGCTGAGATGTTCCTCTTATGGGGATCCATACTGGAACTTTGGCCCCCTCGCCCTGGACGTGGTTAAGTTGCAGTGTTCCACCATGCCTGTATAGGATTTCACCTGCAACCTCTAGATCACTTAGACAGCCCCGCAGAATGTGAACACGCTGAATGCGCCATGCTTTAAGCATGGAGGATTTGTACAGGGGAACACCATTAGGATCTGCTGCCAAATGAAAATGGTGTATAACATCTTCAACCCTTCTCAGGAGTTCTCCAGGCTGTGGGATCTTTGTTCTGCAGTGGTTTCGAATGTGCTGCTTTGTGGGGTTGGCAGGCTGAATCCCACAAAACGTGTATGCATCCTTGAGCTTCTGCAGGTGTTCCTGATCCACCACACTGAAAGCAGCGGACAAGAACTGGCAGAAGGAGCTGTAAAGGGCGTGATTCTCAGTAACACACTCACGGAGAAAGCGCCTCATACAATGGAACAGGTCCAGCTTGATGGTGATGTGCTGATTAAAGTGAGATCTGGAGGCACAGGTGTTCTGTAAACTTCTAGAAGTGGCTTCAGCAATAATGTCATCCGTAGTCTGCCATGCTTCCCAGTTCAGGTGCTCTGTTTTGTGAGGGTCTGGCACTCTGAACGGTGCACAGCAGTCTCTGAAACAAGAACAGAAAAGTATAATGTTAATGCTGCTGTAGCAATCCGACAGTGGATCTGTTCATCAGTCAGGATAATGTTATTTTCTGATGTGCACATTCTCCATGAGATGTCTTAGGCAAGGTATCCCAGGCAAAAAAAAAGTGCACTTCCATAATGTACTTAAAGTGCTCTATTGTTATGCTATATATATATATATATATATATATATATATATATATATATATTCAATAATATTATATATATACCTTAAATTCACTAGTGTATGAAAGATGGGTTCAAGTGTACTAAAAGTGGTAACTAAACATTTTTTAATTAGATTAGATTAGATTAGATTCAACTTTATTGTCATTACACAAGTACAGGTACAGGGCAATGAAATGCAGTTTAGGTCTAACCAGAAGTGCAATAGCAGCAAGTGCAGGATATACAATGGTTGAATAAGTGCAGGACAAGGATATGTACTGAATATATGTATAAATATATATAGAAAGATGGTTATTACTATAAACAGAATTTACAGGTGAATATGTATAGTGAATAAATATACAGATGGCTATTACTATGAACAGAATTTACAGGTGATATGTACTATCAATATAATATATATACAGATGGCTATTACTATAAACAAGGTGTAAAAGTGCAGTGGAAGTGATTGCATATTACAATTAGACATACGGTGCAAAATGTTAATGTAAACATTGATAATGTAAACAACAGTCGGCAGTGCAAATGAGCATAATCCAATTTAGGTATGGTAGTGCAAGATACAAAAGTAAACAGTTGTTACTGTAATAAAATGTACATTCAGTAGTGCAAATAAGGCCGATGTGAGGTAGGAGAGAAGAGTCAACAATATATGAGGAAGTGGATCAACGGGTGGGTGAGAGGAGTCCTTAAGGATGCTGCGAGCTCGATGCAGACAGCGTTTCCTCTGGATGTGTTCGATGGCAGGTAGTGGAGTCCCTGTGATGCGCTGGGCAGTTTTCACCACCCGCTGCAGTGCCTTGCGCTCCGCAACAGAGCAGCTCCCATACCATACTGTGACACAGTTGGTCAGGATGCTTTCTATTGCGCAGCGATAGAAGTTCACCAGGATAGCCGAGGAGAGCTGATTCTTCCTCAGTGTCCTCAGAAAGAAGAGGCGCTGGTGAGCCTTCTTGACCAGGCTGGAGGTGTTGGTTTTCCACAACATGTCCGCCGAGATGTGGATCCCCAGGAACTTGAAACTGGAGACACGCTCAACAGCCATTCCATTGATGTGGATGGTGTCGTGTGTGCCTCTTGACTCCTTCCTGAAGTCCACGATGAGCTCCTTCATTTTGGTGGTGTTGAGGAGCAGGTTATTTTCAGTGCACCATGTGGCCAGGTGCTGGATCTCCTCCCTATAGGCAGTCTCATCGTTGTTACTGATGAGGCCAATCACCGTGGTGTCGTCTGCAAACTTGACGATGGAATTAGATCCATAAACAGGCTTGCAGTCGGAGGTGAAGAGGGAGTAGAGGAACGGGCTTAGCACACAGCCCTGTGGTACACCAGTGTTAAGTGTGATGGATGTGGAGCGGGTGAATCCTGATCAAACATTCTGGGGTCTGTTGGTCAGGAAGTCCAAAATCCAGTTGCACATTGAGGTATTGATGCCCAGGTCTCCACGTTTGGCTATTAACTTGGTTGGGATGACAGTATTGAATGCTGAGCTGAAGTCAACAAACAGCATACGTGCATAAGTGTTCTTATTGTCCAGGTGAGTGAGCACAGAGTGCAGTGCCATGGAAACTGCATCCTCTGTGCTCCTATTGCTACGGTAGGCAAACTGGTGTGAGTCCAATGTGGATGGTAGAGAGTCTTTTAGGTGTTACAGGACCAGCCGCTCAAAGCACTTCATGACGATGGGTGTGAGTGCTACAGGGCGGTAGTCATTAGGGCACCTCGGACTAGAGTGTTTTGGCACTGGCACAATGGAGAGTATGATTGGTGGGTGGTCAGCTGAGGGATTGAGCTTGGTGGCAGTTTCTCTGTTGTCTCTTTCAAAGCGAGCATAAAAGTAATTTAGCTCGTTCAGGAAGTTGACATCAGTGGCTGCGGGGTTGGAGTGGGTGGGTTTGTAGTCACTGATGGCCTGAATGCCCTGCCACATGCGTCGAGGGTCAGAGTTGGAAAGTTTCCCTCTATCTTTAGCTTGTAGCAGTGCTTGGCCTTTTTGATGCCCCTCTTCAGGTTTGCTCTGGATGTGCTGTAGGCTTGTGCATCTCCTGATCTGAAGGCAGTGTTGCGTGACTTCAACAGGAATCGCACTTCCTTGTTCATCCAAGGCTTCTGATTTGGATATGTGGTGATCTGTTTCTGGGTTGTAACACTGTCAATGGTGATATTGATATGATCCAATACAGAGGAGGTGTAAGAGTCAATGTCTGTGTGAGCGCCACTGGTGGCTTGAGAAGCAAACATACTCCAGTCTGTGTGTAGAAACCTTTCCTGGAGTGTGGAATCTGCCCCCGCAGGCCACACCTTGATGGTCTTCACTGATGGCTTCACACGGTTGATGAGGGGTGCATATTTGGGGTGAGGAACAAAGAAAGGTGATCTGACTGTCCCAGGTGGGGAGGGTGTCGCAACGTAGCTCCAGCCATGTTTGTGTAAACATGGTCTAAGGTTTTGTTTCCTCTGGTGTGACAGGAAACATGCTGGTGAAACTTGGGTAGCACTGACTTTAAGTTTGAGTGATTAAAGTCACCTGCAACAATAAAAGCCGCTTCCGGGTGATCAGTCTGTTGTTTACTGATGGCTGCATGAAGTTCTTTCATAGCAAGCTTGGCATCAGCAACCGGGGGAATATAGGCTGCAGTTATAATGGTGGAAGTGAACTCCCGCGGTAGATAAAACGGTCTACATTTAACCATAAGAAACTCAAGGTTAGCTGAACAATGACTCCCAACAATAGCAGAGTTTGTGCACCAAGCTTTGTTAATGTAAATGCACAATCCCGCTCAATAGCGGTGTCCGGTATTCCGCTGTTTAACCAGGTTTCCGTGAAGATTAGGACATTACAGTTCAAAAGTTTCTTGCTGTGTGTGATGCTGAGTCGAATCACCTCCATTTTGTTCACTAGCGACCGTACATTGGCAAGGAAAATGCTGGGTAAAGAGAGCCGGTGTGGTGTTAGCCTTAGCTTAGCTCTTAGTCCTCCGCGCTTCCCCCGCCTTTGTTTACGATCTCGACGCCGCCTGCGAGCACTTCCGCCTGGCCGGGTAGGGTGCATAGCCTCGGGTGTCCTAGCGATCTCAGGAAGGAGTCGAAGATTGTCCATAAAAATGTCGGAAATTCGCAAACCGATATCCAAAAGCTCACAACGGGTGTACGATGTAAAGGCACAACTGTTCTGCATGAACAGGCCCGAGATGAGTAAGAAAAATACAGCAAAATTGCAAAATCTGGAGAGACCCAGAGCCTTCGCGATGTACTCGCGCCGCCATCTTGGGATCACTTTCTAATACAGAGAAAGTGTTAAAAGCACAATTTAGTCCATATTCATGGTTTTCCCAAAATAGCACAGTTGAGTACACGTAGATGTCCTTAAAATTATTTAAATAAATACTAAAGAATAATATTTATTATGTTAAGCACAAAATTGCATGAAAATAGAGCACTTTAAGTACATTAGGGAAGATTTTTTTTTCGACTGGGATGGAAGTATCAGTCCTGTAATTATATTATAATTAGTTATTATAATCTTCACAGTGCCCATTGCGTACCTGTCTGCCCACTGGTAATGTGCCTTCTCCATTTCTGCCATCCTGTACCGGTTTGCGAGTCCCCTGTACATGGGCTCCAATGATTTGTCTGTCTCTGATTGTACCATCACCCATGATATGATCATCCAGTTTTCATTCATGATGGCATAAGATGACATTGTGCCTAATGTAAATGTAACCTTCCTGGCCACCTTCCGCGTGTGGTCAGAACGGAAAGCCTGCCCAAATGTTCCCTGTAGGAGCTTTTTAACAGCTCCCTCTTGGCGCTGGTACTCGTACAGGAGGCAGTCAGTGAGGTAGTGTGCAGACACAGCAATTCCATTCCATCCACTGGGATCATCATACTCCCCAAAGGGAACAGGCTGGGTCTTCTTTCTTAGGAATCCTGTGATGCTTTTCTGTCCATACTTTCCAGCCTCAGCATCTAGGATATTCTGGCAACTGAGGAGGTAGGCTAAGTGGGCACGCTCATATTTCAGTTGCATCATTTCCATCACCTGATTGGCCATGTCAGTGGGTGCTTTACCTGTATGCCGCAGTTCATCCAATAAAGATTTACAGATAGCCTTCTTATAAGTAAGAACTGCTGGCAACAAGTTTGTAAATCTTTTGGGGAGCTTTTCCAGCCACTGCGGGTTGGGCCAGTCGCGGATAGTTGGAACTCAGTGACAGCCAATGAAATTGAAGCATTGTTGGCGCTGCCCAGAGTGCTGAATTACCCCTACAGCCAATCAGATTTTTTCACATTATTTTTGTATGCTCGTCTGGATGTGGGTTCGAATCCCACTCATTGCAGTCCTAAGATATGTTTTTAAACAACTCTGAGCAAATATAAATATAAAAACACACCCCATAGCATAGAAATATTCCATATTCCATTCAAAAATATTAATTAGTCATATAAAATAATGTGTGTGTGTGTGTTTATTGGTTAAAGTAGCTAATGCATTAAATCAGCACCTTGGACAGTGAAAAGAAGATGAGCAGATATAATGAAACAGATGTAGGCTAAATGTTATTCAAAATGCAACATTTATTTGTCAGGTGTTATTTTACAAACTCCAAAATTTACAAAATGAAGATTTTAATTACAATTTTTTTTTAAAAATTACAAAGACTATTAATTTTTTTTTAAAATGTTTATTACACAATTTACATTTCCAGTGTATATAGCACACTAAATATAACATACAAAAAGTAAAACTGTGATTATGCACAATAAAAGTGTTGTCATGAGGTGGATTCTTGAGCTCCACCTACCTTTTATTATACTCATCACCCTTCCATTATATTAATTCTAATTAAAGCCTGATTTTAATGCAGACCTGTACTGTCACTTTGTACATAAAGTAGGGCTCTGTGCATCATGCTGATAATCAAAGGCGATATGTAATGAGTTAGATGAAATTATAAAACTATAAAAACAGAAACCACAAAAGAAATCTAAAGATATCCAGAGAATATATACAGTTAATTATAGAAACAAGAAGGGAAAAAATCCTTTCATTTTCCTTTTTCTGCCACCCATCTTTGCTTTTCTGCCTCATAAAAAGCAGAGTCTTGAAATTCTTTCCAGGTCATCTCTTTGACCATGCCCTGACCTTTGTAAATTGAAAAGACTTTAGCAGGACAGTAAATATATTTCCCTGGGACCCCAGGGAAACCTGAATGTATATGTGGACTATTTGGGCCCTGCTTCAATTCCATTTTGCAGAATCTGCACAGGCGGCCAGTTTGTTGAGCATCAGACCTTTTCCGTTTTTGTTGCCCTCTCTCCTCAACCCGTTTTTTGTGACTCCCAGTTCCCTTTGAAAGAACTCTGTCTCCATAAAATCTTGAAATGGCATTCTTGGGTTTATTAGTCCTTCTCCACTGTAGGTTTTAAAAACCTTTGTGGAACAATAGAAGTATCTAACAGAACCTTGCTGATAAAAGAAGTGGATGGAGGAGCCATCGTTCTCGTACCGAGATTTGGGCTGTCCACAGGCAATACAAGTCTTCATTTGCTTTTTCTTCTGTTCTGTATGTTGCTGCTGCTGTCTCTCCATAATTTTCTCCACAATTTTCTCAATGGCCTCGTGAGTCAAAGAAGGTGCAGGTGGGTGTATGACTGCTGGGGTCACTGTCATAACCAGAACACTGGTAGTGTCACTACCCTCTGTCAGTGAATACCAGAGCTGCTGTCTCTCAAGAAGTTTTTCTGGACTTGTATTTAAGGAAGAACTGGTGTTTAAGAGTTTAGCTAAGTGTTTCACATACTGTGAGATGTGTAATCTTATGGTGGAATGGAGCATGCTGTTGGGATCAGTACAGGAGTTATGGACCATTGCTGCATACTCCTGATCCACAAGCTTAATCATGTCCTTCTTGCCATGGTGTTTCTTTAGCAAGTTGTCAATGGCCTCCTTCATTGGGGCTGTCCACCTTTTGTGATCCAACACAAACACCCTACCACCAGTCCAGTGCGGGTGCTAGCTGGTGAGGCCATCATTGGCAGAGGGGGTGTGAATGTGGTTCCTACATCAATCACAATAACATTTAACCATTCTTTGTCTTAGATCATAAATACTAGCAATGTTTTGAACATGATCATCTGTGACTTGTTCACCTGTCTCTGAATGAAACTCAACATGGCCAGAAAAAGAAGTTGACAGCGAGGGCACAGGCTGGGCACTGGAGGTTACTACAACAGGAAGTAAACATTTGTAATTACTTTTTGAATAAAGAAAAGCAAAGGTGTTTATGGGATGATTTTGGGTTTCTATCAAATGCTCACTTGTCTCTGAACGAAGCTCAGCATGGCCAGAAAAAGATGAGGAAAGCAAGGGCACAGGCTGGGCACTGGAGGTTACTATAATAATATTAGAATGTAGAACGTTTTGTTAATTATTGCCAAAAAGTATTTTAACAGTGTCTTTTGAGTTCCTGCATCTGTAAAGTTTACCTGACTCTAGATGAGGACTTGGAGTCACATCAAGAACAGCAGAACCCAGTCAACACGTGAGATCACGCGATGATCACAGTGACATCACACCATTCTCATACGGTGATCCTCACAGTGTGAGTAATATATGAGCTCATTGTGAATTCAAAATTTTGAGCAGGTTGAGAGGAGGCAGTTCAAATATCAGTCGCTGGGGGACATTCTACTTCCTGTTTCTCAACACTATCACAGAGATATCACAGTGCTCTCACATGATGAGCTCATGAGTGCACGCCCAGCTAACAGATTTCTGTTATAAGAACCTTCTCCAAACATACAACTGACTTCCAGACACAGCCTTCGATGAAATCAACTTAAATAAACAAATCAACAGCTTCACTCATTATTAACTCATGATGTTTTATTGTTTTGTTTGATGTTACCATCATAGTGATTAGTGTTTGCTTTAGTTGGGCTCTTGACCCTTGACTTTATAGCATTATGTTTTTTGGGGCTGCTGTAACTGTGTTTGTAAAGCACATATGTTATGGCAAGGAAACCCAAAAAGAGACTGCAACCAGGTGATAACAACACAGTCATCACCTAGATTCTGTATGCAGTCTTGGGAAGTTGTGGCCTAATGGTTAGAGAGTCAGGCACATAATCCAAAGGTTGCGGGTTTGAGTCTTGGGCAGGCAAGGATTGTAGGTGGGGAGAGAGAATGTCCAGCGCTCTCTCCACCCTCAATACCATGACTGAGGTGCCCTTGAGCAAGGTACAGAACCCCCAACTGCTCCCCAGGCGCTGCAACATAAATGGCTGCCCACTGCTCTGGGTGTGTGCACTTTGGATGGGTTAATTGCAGAGCACAAATTCAGAGTAACGTCACTTTCATAATCATTTATGGAGAATTATAAAAGCATAAGACACAAACATTATTAACTACTCTGATTCTTGATGTTTCTCTTTGTGTTTAAATGACAGTGTATGAATCTCAACAATGGTGACAATCAAAAGCTTCATGCTGCAATGCATGCTGGGTACCTAGTCTCTGCGCAGTGAGTGCACTTTGACCTCACATTAGTATGAGCACACAGTGAGGGCGCTGTGAGGTTACACTTTTAGCTCACTGTTACCTCACATTGTGACCTCATCACGAGTATCCTGGGAGATCATGGTGACATCACTGTGAGATCAAATTGTTGACTGGGAAGGGTATTGAGACTGGGTTGTGGGTGGGTCACACTGCTCAGCTGGATTTACAGGTTGAGTAGTCTTGGTCTTGTGCTTTTCCCAGTCAAGTACAACAGGGCGGCATCCAGGTTCAACATACTCCAGCCCAAATCTTTCTCCAGTATCTCTGTTAGATACCCGAAGGGCAGGATACTTTGGCATACCTAACAGCCTTTCTGAGACAGTATTCAGATCAGCAATCAGAGATGGATCAAAGGCTCCTGGAAGATGAACACCTGGCTGTTTCAGGTCCACCAGACGCTGAAAATTCTACCGTGCCATTCCGGTCATCCCCTGGGCTTGAAACAGCTCTGAGGAGACACGTGTGCCAGTGACCCACTGAGCCTGATGGAAGTGGTACCCCTCCTGCTGAGATGTTCCTCTTATGGGGATCCATACTGGAACTTTGGCCCCCTCGCCCTGGACGTGGTTAAGTTGCAGTGTTCCACCATGCCTGTATAGGATTTCACCTGCAACCTCTAGATCACTTAGACAGCCCCGCAGAATGTGAACACGCTTTAAGCATGGAGGATTTGTACAGGGGAACACCATTAGGATCTGCTGCCAAATTAAAATGGTGTATAACATCTTCAACCCTTCTCAGGAGTTCTCCAGGCTGTGGGATCTTTGTTCTGCAGTGGTCTCGAATGTGCTGCTTTGTGGGGTTGGCAGGCTGAATCCCACAAAACGCGTATGCATCCTTGAGCTTCTGCAGGTCTTCCTGATCCACCACACTGAAAGCAGCGGACAAGAACTGGCAGAAGGAGCTGTAAAGGGCGTGATGCTCAGTAACACACTCACGGAGGAAGCGCCTCATACAATGGAACAGGTCCAGCTTGATGGTGATGTGCTGATTAAAGTGAGATCTGGAGGCACAGGTGTTCTGTAAACTTCTAGAAGTGGCTTCAGCAATAATGTCATCCGTAGTCTGCCATGCTTCCCAGTTCAGGTGCTCTGTTTTGTGAGGGTCTGGCACTCTGAACGGTGCACAGCAGTCTCTGAAACAAGAACAGAAAAGTATAATGTTAATGCTGCTGTAGCAATCCGACAGTGGATCTGTTCATCAGTCAGGATAATGTTATTTTCTGATGTGCACATTCTCCATGAGATGTCTTAGGCAAGGTATCCCAGGCAAAAAAAAGTGCACTTCCATAATAAATATAAAAATATATATATATATATATATATATATATATATATATATATATATATATATATTTTTTTTTTTTTTTAATAATATTATATATACACCTTAAATTCACTAGTGTATGAAAGATGGGTTCAAGTGTACTAAAAGTGGTAACTAAACACATTTTTTAATACAGAGAAGGTGTTAAAAGCACAATTTAGTTCATATTCATGGTGTTCCAAAATAGCACAGTTGAGTACACGTATCAATAAATACTAAAGAGCACTTTAAGTACATTAGGGAAGTTTTTTTTTTTCGACTGGGATGGAAGTATCAATCCTGTAATTATATTATAATTAGTTATTATAATCTTCACAATGCCCATTGCCTACCTGTCTACCCACTGGTAATGTGCCTTCTCCATTTCTGCCATCCTGTACCGGTTTGCGAGTCCCCTGTACATGGGCTCCAATGATTTGTCTGTCTCTGATTGTACCATCACCCATGATATGATCATCCAGGTTTCATTCATGATGGCATAAGATGACATTGTGCCTGATGTAAATGTAACCTTCCTGGCCACCTTCCGCGTGTGGTCAGAACGGAAAGCCTGCCCAAATGTTCCCTGTAGGAGCTTTTTAATTGCTCCCTCTTGGCGCTGGTACTCGTACAGGAGGCAGTCAGTGAGGTAGTGTGCAGACACAGCAATTCCATTCCATCCACTGGGATCATCATACTCCCCAAAGGGAACAGGCTGGGTCTTCTTTCTTAGGAATCCTGTGATGCTTTTCTGTCCATACTTTCCAGCCTCAGCATCTATTATATTCTGGCAACTGAGGAGGTAGGCTAAGTGGGCACGCTCATATTTCAGGTGCATCATTTCCATCACCTGATTGGCCATGTCAGTGGGTGCTTTACCTGTATGCCGCAGTTCATCCAATAAAGATTTACAGATAGCCTTCTTATAAGTAAGAACTGCTGGCAACAAGTTTGTAAATCTTTTGGGGAGCTTTTCCAGCCACTGCGGGTTGTCTGTATACCATTTCTTTTTGCAGACTTTGCAGCACAAACGTGACGAGAATAAGTAATATTGACCTGTGATGCCTGCAATCACACGAGGTCTACCAACACCTGCAGATGTCACCTGTGGCTGTCTACAGTCCTCCATGCATGGCAGAGCATAGTTATATCTCAGCCGAGCCATCAGGGTATCATTTTCAGGCTTCCAAATAAAAAAGGCATGAAGCTGGAAATATTTGGGAGATGGCAGATCAGTGATTGTGTCCATCAACTCTGGCTGAGGAGGTAAACGCCACAATGACACAATCTTCATGGGGTTGCTCACAGGAATTGAGCCAGGCCATAGACTCATGGATTCCAGCTCTGTCTTCATCCAGATCTTCTGCTGCTGGGAACACTTCCATTGGCGGATATCATGGTCATAGCTAAGTTGTGGAGGAGGATTTCTGGGATGGGCTGGTGTACCTGGTTGTGATTGAAATGAAGACAGAAGAATAGCTACAGACTTACTCCAATCAATTAGGCACATGTTTGAAGAATCATAGATGCTTACTTTGAGCTGTCTTCTGTAGAGGAGCTGAACTGGGCACTGACAAAACATCAGGAGCAGAGGACAATGGCTCTACAAATACATAGACAAAATAATAATAAACGTTATTAAAACAGAAGTCAAAAACTCTGAACAACAACATTCATAATGCAGACATTTGTTAAGCTACATTAAAATCTCTATAATTAAATAAACAGCAAGCAACTGAACAAGAATAATGCTCATAAAAATCGGCAGCAGCAGAGTAAAGAAATCATCTTACTGTGTGATGCTTCAGCTATGTGGGAAGTGGTCTCTGAAGATGACAGATATTAACCCAGCATTAGATTTAACTCAGCTTCTTTGGAATTTCTACATTTGTCAAGTCTATGAGCAGTACACCCTTACCATCTATGCCACATTCCTCAAATGTAAGTGTACAAGCTCGACGGGTGTCTGCAGCGCTGCTGTCTCCTGAGAACACCATTCCTCTATTAGCATTTATTTATAAATTACATAACCAGGGCGATGATCGCTACATTGCCAAAAGTATATGGAAATCCCCTTCTTATTAACAGGTTTGGCTACTACTGTAATTAAACATTACACAGGGTATAATAATAATTTACTGAGTCAGGTTTTGAAGAATTTAAAGCCAACACAAAGTGTATTCTGAATGTGATTCAATTGAACTGCTTGAATAGCTAAGATAGATATTATAAATATTGTTAGTTAAATATAAATACATATTACACACCTGTAGCTGGTAGTGAAGACTCTGATTGTGACAAACTGGCTGGCTCTTGGACAAGAAATTTCAGCTCTTCAGGAAGGGCCACAGGGGTCTTTTGAGCTGGTACTGGGGCCAAAAAAGAAAGACATATCAAAAATTAAAAAACACCACGTTTAGTACGTTCGTATACAAGGCAAATGTTTGAATACGGAGTCAGAATACTTGGGTAAATTTGGTTTCATATTCGCACATTCGGACTTCCGCGTTCAATAACTTTGTTAATCTGCATCAAAAAAGGCTAATTTCGGTCAGTTATCATTACCGACTACTATGAGCACAAAGCAGAACACATTTTTCTGTAGAACTCGACGTTTTAAAGACGCTGATAAACACGCTTACCTCTATGGAGTGTCGCTCATCTGAGGGACCGTCTACAAATAACATGTTTCGATCACTACAGCCTGCAACGATTTACTGTCCATGGTACTAAAGTCATATAGAGGAGGTTTATTTGGACAAACTCTTACAGCTGAAACAAATACTTTAAAAACATTTTAAACAATTATAAATATTAAAGTATTTTGTAATTTTCTAGTTATCATGTTCAGTTATTAATTCTAACTGTAGTGATGTGTCAGGAATGTTTATCATCTTGATCTTGTATGTTACAAAGGGATATTTATTCATTTGCTTTGTCAGACACATAACTGTTGTAAAAGCACAGTACTCAAGTAAAAATACCCCACAAGGTGGCAGCTGTTGTCCAGCAGAGGAAACTACTGTTGCATTCATACAGCATTTTTTTTCTAGTAAAGTGTTTATTAAAAGTACAAATCTATAGTTTTGTTCTCTATTGATTATAAAACCTATTCAGCTCAGGATGCACAAATACACTAATGAAAATAAATGTATTGCAAAGTTGTTCAACAGGGAGTTTTGTTTTATATATATTGTATAACAAAACGGAGTGTCTATTCACACTAAGTGCAAATATCCCGTCTTATTGGCAGAAGCTATTTACACTAAATCTGCCCACCAAGGTGTGATTAGGATAGTCAATACTATAAAAGACATATATAAGAGTGTGTCTCCAGTGGCGTATGTCATAAAATGCATGCTTGTTGACGTGATCGACCCGAGTTCGAGACCGTGTTTTGCCAAACTTTTTTTCTCCCTTTTCAAATCTCATATCGCATCGGAAAGGCATTTAGCTCATAGGAAAGCTAAGGAAATAATCAAAAAGTTGAAAATAAAGTATTGGTTAGGGTAGGTGTAGGGAGGGCTTTATTATCCCAATGAGGTTGCATCCATTTAATAATTTAAATTAGAATTATAATTTACACTCAATACGTTATTGCATACTGTTTTATAATGTACTAATACTGAAGTGCAGATAATTGCCACTATTTGCAATAAGTAGTATAAATAGCAGAAAATCCTGCTACTTTAACATAGTGTAAATAAGTATGCTTTCCTGTAGCTCAAATAGTAGAGCATGGCGCTAGCAACGCCAAGATCATGGGTTCGATTCCCAGGGAAAGCAAGAGCTGATAAAATATAAAAACTGTTACTTGAATGCAGTGTAAGTCGCTTTGGATAAAAGCGTCTAAATGCATAAATGTAAATAGCATATCATTAACATATACTGCTATTTTCACTTAAATAGTGTAAATAGAATCCGTTGCACTTGGCCACAGCCATATATATATATATATATATGTGTGTGTGTGTATACAGTGCCTTGTGAAAGAATTCAAACCCCTTCATTTTTTTCACTTTTTGTTTTGTTATAGCCTTATGTTAAACTGCTTTAAATTACTTTTTTCCGCACATCAATCTACACTATATACACCATTACGACAAAGTAAATAACCGGTTTTAACATCTTTGCAGATTTATTAAAGATAAAAAACTGAAATGATTCCATTACATATGTATTCATACCCTTATCTGGGACAGTTGAAATTTAGCTTAGGAGCATTCATATTGCTTGTAAATGTTACCACACTTTGAGTGAAGTTAACCTGTGGCAAATTCAATTGAATGGGAATGATTTGGAAAGGCATACATGTCTTAATAAAAGGTCTAACAGCTGAGAATGCATATTAGAGCAAAGACCAAGCCCTGAAGTAAAAAAAAAACTAAAACTAAAAATGCCTGTATAGCTCAGAGACAGGATTGCATCAAACCACACATCTGGGGAAGAGTTCAGAAAAAAAAATTCTGCTGCATTGAAATTTCACAGAAGTGTGTAGCCTCCATTATCCATAATGGAAGACATTTGGAACAACCAGGACTCTTCCTAGAACTGGCCTCCTGGCCAAACGGAGCAACTGATGGAGAAGGGCTTTGGTTAGAGTGGTGATCAACAACCTGACTGCAACACCCCACCGATCTGGGCTTTATGGCAGTGTGGCCAGACTCAATCCTCTCCTCAGTGAAGACACATGAAAACACACTTGGAATTTGCAAAAAAAGCACCTAAAGGACCCTCAGACTGTGAGAAACAAGATTCTCTGGTCTGATTAACCTGAATTCAAGCATCATGTTTGAAGGAAACCAGATCTGATCATCACCTGCAGAGTACCATGCCAAAAGTAAAGTGTGCTGGTAGCAGTCTCATGCTGTGGGGCTGTTTTTCAGCGGCAGGGACTGAGGGACTCGCCAGAGAAGAAGAAAAGCTCAATGCAGCAAAATATTGAGATAACCTTAATGAAAACCCAGTCCAGAGCATTCACAACCTCAGACTGGGCAGAAGGTTCACCTTCCAACAGGACAATGACCCTAAGCACAGCAAGAGTGGCTTATAGACACCTCTGTGAATGTCCATTGAGTGGCCCAACCACAGCCTGGGCTTGAACCCAATCAAATATTTCTGGAGAAACCTGAAAATGTGCATCTGCCCCAATCCAGCCTGACAGAGCTTAAGAGGTGAACAGGTGAGAGAATGGCAGATAATTGCCAGATGATGATGATCAAAGCTTGTCGCATCAAACAAAAAAGACTTGAGGCTCTAAAGGTGCTTAGTACTGAGTTAAGGGTATGAATACTTATGCAATGTACTTATTTCAGTGTTTTATTTTTTATAAATTTACAAAGTTGTGACAGTTCTGTTTTTGCTTTGCCATTATGGTTTATGGAGTGTAGATTGATGTGGATTTTTTTTTTTTTTTAAACATAAGGTTGCAACATAAAATGTGACAAAAAAAAAAAAAAAAATGAAGGGGTTTGAATACTTTCGCAAGACACTGTATGACATAACAGAAGGGTGAATCTAAATGTGTTTGAAATTTTAGTAATTGATTAAACTGATCTACAACAGCTGCAGAAGTGGCAGATGTGGAAACCCAGTATGGCACTAAAGGTTCTGAGGATCCTCAAATGCAAACTGTTCATTTATTCATTTATAATCATTTATTCATATAATCATTAGTCATTACACATTTATATAATTTATCATTTGATTATTTTTATCATTTATCATTTAAATCATTAAGTCTTTTAACATTTATTCATTTATTTACTTATTAATTTTATTATGCTTCTATAGTTCATATTTATTTTTGTTTTTCTTGCTTATGCAATTCCATTATTGTTCAATTTTAGGATTATGGGGTTTAATGAACTGTTTTGTCTGTATGAATAAGAGATAGCAGGGAATGTTTATGGAAACTCAAGGTTAATGGGATGTTGTTGTGAATCAGTTTGGTATAATACTACTTGTTGAATTTGTGCTCATCAGACAAAGTCTGAGCATTGAGACAAACGCAACTAAGATTGTTCAATAAACTCTGCTACTTTTTACCATCATCACTTCGTCTCCTGCTTCCGCTCTTCTCTGGCATTCCTCGGTCAAATTCTTGACTGACAGAAGACTGTTAACAGTCGTTTTGGGTATTTTTGGGTACCAGACAAGACTTGCTGTAAACAGGGTTTGGGTATCGACAGCTCTGCTGACTAGTTGTTCTGTTACCGGACAAACTGTTATTTTCTGATGGGATCTGGCATCTGGCATCTAGGGCTGGATCTTAATTGTCAAGGTGTGGGTACTCAATCTAGCAACACATATATTTTGGAAAGAGAGACAGACTCTGACTCAAAACCTATATACCAGGAGCCGTACATTGACTCAGAGTGTCTCAAGCATACACCTGAGGCCATGAAAGTACAGGAGGGAGAGCCTGGACTAAATGTTTGGAGATGATGTTTAGAGGTGAAATAAATAAATAAATAACCCTATGTCGAAAAAAATGTGAGATAAGATTAGGCCACAAGAAGGGTCCTCAAAATCAAGACAACCTTGGACAGACCATGTGTCTGACCGCTTTAAAAAAAAAAAGAGAAAATCTATGTTATACTCTCTCATTTAAATATCAACATGTCAAGGCTCCCTGGAGCAGAAAAAAATCTTCCATATTTACAAATGAAAGCAGTGTGCACATTCCCCTTTTGCCCAGCCAAATACTATTGGGTCATTCCGTGTCAAATCAACCAAATTTCAAAATGGCAATTTTCAGCTGAGTTTCAGAGCCAAATTACAGGGGTAAAAATGGCTTCAGAAAAATGGCAGCATCATAATGTAATTTTTACACAGAGATTGGTAGGTCTGTTAGTAAAATATGTTGACTTTAGCTATTTTTGTTGAATTATGTGAATTATTAAGTTTTTTTCTCCAAAGTCTGCAAGCCTGTAACTCAAAGTAGAAAGATGTCTTAATGCCCTTTTAGATATTGGGTCTTAACAAATGTTCCTTTTGGCATCTTCATTTTTAAGGCCTTATATGGTTCGGTTCCAGAGATATTGGAATTTAAATATGGCTCCAAGAGTAAATTGTTAAAATGTACATATTTCCAGTGGTAAAAAAAACAACAAATGTGGGTCAATTTGCAAAAATACGATGATACTTTTCTTTGTAAAGAGGAATGTCTGAAGAACAAATAATGTTGAAACTAGAGATGTATCTTGTTTACTTCTGTCAAAGCAACTGCATTGAACATACCTGTCCGAGTGCCATGAATATTCTTTTTCTAAAGTTTGCATGCCTGTAACTCAAGAAGTATTCTAGTTCCTAATAAACTTTTCTTTTGGAATCTTCATTTTCAAGGCCCTACATTGTTCAGTCCCAGAGATATGGGGACCTCAATGAGGCTCCATTTTCAGATTGTTAAATATTCCCTATTTTAGTGGCTGAAAAGCAGATGTTGGTCACTTTGTATAGAGCTGATACTTATTCTTCAGACATTCTGCTTTAAATACAATAAGTAATGTTACTAGGCATACTAGGAATGCATCTTGTTTTCCTCTATCAAAACAATATGCACAGAACATACCTGTTGGAGTGTTAAAAATGCACTGAAATTGGAGTTGAGGGACATTATCTTTCTCTCAGTAGTCTATTCATAAGATTTTAATCAGTTTCAGGGATATTTGGAAGAAGGGATTTTGTTCATTTTAACAGCTTCTGAAGCTAACAAAGAGTTCAACATGTTTGAATCAAATCCCACACCTCATAGGGAAAAGTGGTTGCTTTTACCACACATTGCATTCACATCAATAAACCAAGATTTGCCTAACCTGGATTAATTATTAGAATTTATTTTTCTTTTTTATTGTTATATAATTTGAGCATAGTTATAGTGCTAAAGGGGATCCTGTGTAATCTTATTGTACATTTCACACTGTTCATACTTTATCTAGAGTTAACAATTAATCCTGATCATGTCACACTGCACATTCCTAAACACTAGGTTACTGTTATTATTTGCATTGTCAGCAATGATAACTACATAAACACAAAACCACATTTGGTGTGAAAATGGGTAGGACACAACAATTTGGACATGGAGCTGCACCAAGGTGTTGGATTAAACCATACAGGGATATTGGGATATTTATGACACTCAAACAGGTATGTCCTATACAATTATTTTGATAGAGGGAAACAAGACGCATTCCTAGTTTCAACATTACTTATTCTTCAGACATTCTGCTTTAAAATACATTAAGTATCAGCTGTATACAAAGTGACCATGACCAACATTTGGTTTTCAAGTGCTGAAATGTAATATTCAACAATCTGAAAATGGAGCCTCACTGAGGTCCCCATATCTCTGGGACTGAACAATGTAGGGCCTTGAAAATGAAGATTCCAAAAGAAAATCATATTTTTGCAAATTGACTCACATTTGGTTTTTGACCACTGAAAATATGTACATTTTAACAATTTACATCTGAAGCCATATTAAAATTCCAATATCTCTGGAACCGAACTATATAGGGCCTTAAAAATGGAGATGTCAAACGGAATGTTTGTTAAGACCCAATATGTAAAAGGGCATCAAGATATCTTTATACTTCTTGAGTTACAGGCATGCAAACTTTGGAGAAAAAAACTTGAAAAGTGCTGTTTCCCCAGGTCACCATTGGCACATAATGCAAAAAAGATTGCTAAAGTGAACAGATTTTACTAACATGCCTACCAATCTCTGTGTAAAAATTACATTATGATGCTGCCATTTTTCTGAAGCCATTTTTACCCCCTGTAATTTGGCTCTGAATCTCAGGTGAAAATGGCCATTTTGACCCCCTCTACAAAATAGTGGATTACTTAGTAAATATTCATCCATGACATTTAATATTTTGGCTTTCATCACTATACATGTCTGTCTGTCTTCAGAAAAAAATATTAGCAAAATCAAAAATTTGAACTGGGGACCTCTGGTTGAGTTGACACATAATGACCCTGTTTCACAATCCAAAATAATCCTGCTGCACTGGGCCAAGATGTAAACATGTTAGTCCAACAAAATGTAGATATACAACACAAACTTTCAGAGAAAAAGGCTAGGCCAGTAACCAACCTAAAAAAAAATAACAAAGACCCTAACGCATGAACCCTGTCAACATTTTTACAGCACACTCAACACCAAACGAGCAACTCTTGGCTGGGAACATGACACAATGTCTCAATAAAAAAGAGTTAAAAGTAATAGGCTCAGAAATGAGGAAAAGGGATTCCATTCACTCTGACATCATGATATAAATATAGTTAATGCAGACAATAATCAAGGAATGTGCCACAAAATACCAGGCTACATACAACTTTTCAGTATGAATCTGTTCATTGATCATTTGTACACAGAGTATGTCATCAGCATTCTCTTGCATCATTTGCAAAGTAGGTCTCCTGTGTCTTTCTATCTTGATGCCACGGGAGGAGTTGTGTCAAAAATACCAGAACAGCTGAAGCATTAATGAAATTATGACACTTATTTCCATACAGTTGAACTGATTTATTTGAACTTAAATTTAGTTAATTGTACTGATGAGTAAAAATCATGCTAATTTAATGAGATCACATCAGTTTCATTTCACATATTCTGTGAATGTTCTCAACACAATTCACTCACATAGATCCACCCAGTACTGTTGATGTTCAGACTTTGAAGAGTTGTGAGTTTTCTGCATTTTTATAAAAATGGAGAAACCCGTTGGAATTTAATGTTTACTTTTTTCAAACATTTAACATATATATGTTTTTTAACCATTGTGGTGAAGAGTGGAGTTTATGCTTAGATTATCAGTAGTTACTATAAGCGTTATATAATTGGGAAGAGTAGAAATGCTGACCATATAAGTCATGTGATTAGCTTTAAATTGATATATTTTAGTTATGCTCATAAGAACAAACAGCCAACATAATACTTGCTCTCACATCAAACTTTTTCAGCCTGCAAATGAGCTAAAACAAACCAAAAAAGGTTATCAACTCATTGAGAACAACAGTTTTAGCTCATGTAGCCATAGCCTAACCACAAGGCCTACACTTCACAATAATGGTAACCTCAAAAATCGGCATAAACAAAAACTCTTTTAAATGTCAAAAATAGCTGAACAACAAACTTTAATAAGTTTTTCCCTTTACTAAAAAAACACATTAAGCAGTACTTAATTTACAGATTTACACTCCTGATCTAGCCCTATGCAAAGCATGCTGGGAACTAGAAATCCACTTCCCAGTTTCAGGATTTACAGAAGTTTGTGTTATGTTGGTTTTGTAGTGTTACCGTTGTCGTGAAGAGTAGAGCCTGTGGTTAGGTTCAGGATGGACAGCAAAACTTTAAGATTGTGTGTGCTTTATGTTCTTTGACTATTTACATGTAAATGTATAATGAGAACATTTTTGATTGTCACGTTAGTATATGCTGTTGATAATTAACAACAAAAAGCAAAAGATCATTGTGAACACAATGTTTATGTAAACAAACCACATATTTATGTTTAATCATTTAGCAAACACTTTTATCCAAAGCAACTTACAAGTGAGGACAGTAGAAGTAATCAAAACCAACAAAAGAGCAATAAAATGCAAGTGCTGTGAGAAGTCGTGGTTAGCCTAACGCAGTACACGTCAAGTCAAATCACCTTTATTTATATAGCGCTTTTAACAATACAGATTGTGTCAAAGCACTTAACAGTATCAAATTGGAGGACAGAGTGTCAGTAATGTATAATGATAAGATTAAATACTCAATTTTCAGTTAAAGGCATTTCATTAATGAATTCAGAGATGTCATTGTCTAGCTCAGTTTAGTTTAAATAGTGTCTATGCAATCAAATGGACGATAATCGCTGTAAATTAATACACATAACAAGGTGTGTGTTTTTTATATACATATATATATATATATATATATAGATAGATAGATAGATAGATAGATAGATAGATTTGGAATAGAGTGAGTTAGAGGGTCAAATATAGATGGACGAGATGTGTTTTTAGCCGATTCTTGAAGATGGCTAAGGACTCAGCTGCTCAAATTGAGTTGGGCAGGTCATTCCACCAGGAGGGAACAGTTAATGTAAAAGTCCGTGAAAGTGATTTAGTGCCTCTTTGGGATGGCACAATAATGTGTCGTTCACTTGCAGAACGCAAGCTTCTAGAGGGTACGTAAGTCTGAAGTAGTGAATTTAGGTAAAGGGGTGCCGAGCCAGTGGTGGTTTTGTAGGCAAACATCAATGTCTTGAATTGTATGTGAGCAGCTATTGGTAGCCAGTGCAAATTGATGAACAGAGACATGACATGCGTTCTTTTCGGCTCATTAAAAATTAATCTTGCTGCCATGTTCTGGATTAATTGTACAGGTTTAATAGAACTGTCTGGAAGACCTGCCAAGAGAGCATTGCAATAGTCCAGCCTGGACAGAACAAGAGCCTGAACAAGGAGTTGTGTTGCATGTTCCAAAAGAAAGAGCCTGATCTTGCCAATGTTGAATAAAGCAAATCTGCAGGACTGGGTAGTTTTAGCAATGTGGTCTGAGAAAGTGAGCTGATCAATCACAACTCCAAGGTTTCTGGCTGTTTTTGAAGGAGTGATGGTTGATGTGTCTAACTGGATGGTGACATTGTGATGAAGTGGTTGGTTAGATGGAACCACAAGCTGTTCTGTCTTGGCAAGGTTGAGTTGAAGGTGATGGTCCTTCATCCAGCAAGAAATGTCTGTTAGACAAGCTGAGATGCAAGCAGCTATCATCAGATCATCAGGATGGAATGAGAGGTAGAGTTGAGTGTCATCAGCATAGCAGTGATATGAAAAGCCATGTTTCTGAATGACAAAATGTAGACAGTGATTCCATGTAGACAGAGAATATAAGTGGTCCAAGAACTGAGCCCTGAGGCACCCCAGCAGCTAGATGTTAGGACTTGGACCCCCCCCCCAAGATACCTTGAAGGACCTGTCTGAGAGGTAATTGTCAAACCACTGGAGGGCGGTTCCTGAGATGCCCTTTGCCAATAGGGTTGACAGGAGGATCTGGTGGTTGACCATATCAAAAGAAGTGGACAAATCCAGCTAGTTAAGTAATGGAGATTTGGAAACCGCTCTTGCCAGTCTTAGGGCTTCAACAACTGAGAGCAAGGCAGTCTCGGTTTAATGTCCACTTCTGAAACCAGCCTGGTTGCTGTAGAGGAGGTTGTTCTGTGTGAGAAAGGCAGAGACTTGGTTGAACACAACTCGTTCAAGAGTTTTTGCTATGAAAGGAAGAAGGGAAAAGAGTTCTTTAAAAGAGTTGGGTTAAGAGTGGGTTTCTTAAGTAGTGGGGTTATACGAGCCTGTCTAAATGCTGAGGGAAAAACACCAGTGTGAATGAGATGAAATATGATGAGATGAAATAGAATCAAGTGGACAAGTAGTAGGATGATTTAGGAAGGATGAGTTTAGAGACTTCTGACTCAGAGAGTGGAGAGAAGGATGTGAAAGAGTGTATGTTTGTTGGTAAGATGTGTTTGACAGTTTGAGTAAGAGATGCTAACTGTTTAGAGCGAGGAAGCAAAGATGAAAGTAAAACAGAGAGCCTGGAGGGTGAATGTGAGCCTAGTTTACATCGAAAGATGACATGCGGAGGGGTATGTGTTATGTCAGGAACCATGTTGAGGTTAAGAGTGAGCAGGAAGTGATCTCAGGTGTGCAGTGGGGTAACCAGCACATGATCAGTGGAGCAGTGTCCTGAGAATTAATGAGAAATTATTGAATTAAATGAAAGATTATTAAATATATAATTATCATTGTAATGCATGGGGTGGGACTGAGAACCATGAACGTGAGGCTTTGTGGCTCCTACGGCCCACAGCCCCTCCCCTCTTGTCCCAAAAATTTTAAGTGAACGTGACGTGACGTGACGTGACGTGACGTGGCCAAGTATGGTTACCCATACTCGGAATTTGTGTTCTGCAATTAACCCATCCAAATTGCACACACACAGCAGTGAACGAATGAACACACAGTGCAAATGACAACTGAGCCACCTATGAACCTTGATCAGTCTCAAGAAACTTGGATGAAGAAGAACAAACATTTCCCATCCACCAATTCCAAATGATTTTCTGTTCCACAAAAAAAAAACATGTTCCCCCCAAAAAAGGATCCACAAGTATGTGACACAGAGCAAGAAATGTTCAAGTTTTGATGCATGTCAGCTTCCTGCAAAGGTACTCAATGTAGAGGAAGAGGTAATTAAATCATTATACAAAAATGAAAACTATTTATTTATTGCATATATTAAGGTACACTATTATTTACTGTATGAACTGCATGTAATTATAGGTCGACATGCTATGGAAGAAGCCACCTACAGAGTTGATAAGTCTCCTAGCCAGAATCAGGAGTACCTGTTACATCCCAAGGAATTCCAAACACTGAGGCCACATGAGAGCAGTGAGAGCAGCTCCTTGTGATTCTTAATTTTTACATGTACAGTACACAGACATGATTATGCATATTTCTGATAAACAGGTCAACTTTGAGCAATATGATGGGCTCATCACTTTCGTAAATATCAACAACATACACTAGAGGTTTGCGGTAAGTAAAAAGACTGCAAATACAAATGTTAAGCTAGTACATGTAAACATGGACATGCCCATATAGAAATGTTTGATCTTTTCAGCGACATTTGATTGACTTAGTAGTTATAATTTATTTGTTTCCTTTTCTCCATTTTAGTGTCTACATGCTTACACTGAAACCATTTTTAATACTTGACCCTCAAAGTGGTACAAATTAAATGAAAGAAGCCAAAAAAGCCTGCAAATACCTTTGGTAGGACAGTTTGTTTTAAAAAGTAATTTGGCTTGTTTAGCTCCACAACATTAATGATGGTAAATTAGAATAGTTGGTGTTGCTTAAAACCACAATAAACACACACACTGCATTTTTCCAAAAACAGAGAATTTTTCCAAATGAGAAAAAACAAGTATGGAAGAGAGGACTTGGTGAGTACCAAGTGGAAACCTGGCACAATCCAACATTCATTTCAGGAGGATGGTTCCAGCTGTGGTGTCTTTGTGATGCTGGTAAATGGAGGGGGAAAGTGGTTTACATAAACACTGTCTTCACCTTTTCCCATATGACACTGTGTCTATTAATTTTCATTGCTGTCCTTCTAGATGGCGAAACCGGTGGTGGAAGAGTTCCCAAAAATTCCTGACAGCATTAATATAAGGAGATGATGTGCCACTACAGGAAAAATGTGGCCAATGAAATTTTGCTGGCATCAGGTATAAAGTACTTTGAAATAACAGTATATTTTCATGTCAGACACAGAGAGATGAATTATAATCCTATCTACATTCAAATGATTGCAGTGTGAAGAGAGGAGTACTGCTCTGTGTGTGGAGAAAAAGAAAGAGCCCAAACAGAGGAGCAATGCATCTGGGTATTCACTATGCCATTTCTGCCTGTTGACTGTTTTCACAACTACATTTAATAATTCCAACACTTTCTTAATACATCTAACAACATGTCCTATTTCCCTTCCAGATTCAATGTGAATTATGCCAGAGGTAGTTTCATGTTCAGTGCCTCAACATTAATCTGCTACCAGAAGAACAAGCATGGATTTGTGATGTGTGTTTGTAAGCTATTTAGTTAGAGGAGCTGATGCTGAAAGTGTGTTTCAATTGTAAGAAAATTGTTTTGCACTGATAAGGGACAACGCAAACTATGAAAACATATTTTATTACATAAACAGTTTATACATAGAAAATAATTACATTTTCGATTCATCAAAATATCCACCATTAGCAGCTGAAAACCTGGGCCAAGTTTAAACCAGTAACCAGGCATCACAGCTGGCAAAGGGGCATGTCTGACTTTGACTTGTATATATTGCCATTATTATGTAATCAAAATGAAAATTATTATTGCTGGTCTTCAAAGATAATGTCAAGTTACTTTAATGTACAGTATTTGCACCAACAAAAAATTATAAGGATTTATTCTGATGTCATCCAAAACCACACTTTGCCAGGGGTGTTTCCAAACTTTTGGAGGACAGTGTATGTGTGTATTTTTATTCTCATCCTATTTTTTATTGTCTGTGTGTTCTCTTTGCTGGAAGCCTGTGACACTAAATCAAATTCCTTGTATGAGCAAGAATACTTGGCAATAAAGCTCTTTCTGATTCTGATTCTGAGAAATGTGTATTGCCTATTTGATATGTCATGGAAATACATTTTTTTTTTTAGTATTCTGTTTATGTTTCATATTGTTGTGGTGCTCGTTGTCTTCTGCTGGCCCTTTATGTGAATGTAGTTTTTAAAAACACACTTGCATTTGTGAGGGAGAAATAAATGTGACATTTGATATTTTGATAGTTCACTTTTTATTTATTATCTACAAAATGCCGACAAGGCCTAAAATGTTTATTTCCTAATTAGGATGCAAGAATGCTAAAAATATATATATTTTTTTCTGGCCAGGAAAACTTTACCAGACTGCAGCAACAGTGTACTTTGAACAAGCTTTGGAGCTGTTTGTTCCACCGTATAAGATTTGAGCTGTATAGCTGCATTTCACAGTCAACTAAATGCAATAAATATGCCAATCCCCATGGTGTAGTGTGTTCTTTGGAGTGTGCATAATAACATCAAAGTGGTTTGGTGTTAACTTGGGTAGTGAAAAGTTATTGAAACTTTAATTTGCAGGTAGGATTGTGGATGGACCTTCAGCACCACATATGTGGACAGTGCCATGTCATTCAAACATAGCCAAGTTCATTTGAGGTTTAAAGCTTAGCAGTAGTATATTCAGTAAGTTTAGAGAAAGACATAACAGACCATTTTTAATTTCTACCATCACTGTTTTCTATGGGGTTCTCCTTTGACACAACTTCCAGTTCAATAGCTTTCCAAGGGGGCACACAACGTTACAAAACAAGTTTCTAAATATTTAGCTGACCCTTTTCAACATATCAGAAGTCTTTAAAGTACAAGTATTTGCTCTAAATGATACAATTGCAACATTTCTGTATTCTATGGGTTTCTTCATAGAGACAACTTCCAGTTCAATAACTTTTGAAAAGAGGCTCACACCATTACAAAACAAGTTTCTAAATATTTAGCTGACCCTTTTCAACATATCAGAAGTCTTTAAAGTACAAGTATTTGCTCTAAATGATACAATTGCAACATTTCTGTATTCTATGGGTTTCTTCATAGAGACAACTTCCAGTTCAATAACTTTTGAAAAGAGGCTCACACCATTACAAAACAAGTTTCTAAATATTTAGCTGACCCTTTTCAACATATCAGAAGTCTTTAAAGTACAAGTATTTGCTCTAAATGATACAATTGCAACATTTCTGTATTCTATGGGTTTCTTCATAGAGACAACTTCCAGTTCAATAACTTTTGAAAAGAGGCTCACACCATTACAAAACAAGTTTCTAAATATTTAGCTGACCCTTTTCAACATATCAGAAGTCTTTAAAGTACAAGTATTTGCTCTAAATGATACAATTGCAACATTTCTGTATTATACTTTGCTCATAATGGTTTCAGAGTTCTTTTAAAGCAAATAATTCCTCTATAAATAAATCCATTAATTAAAAAAAGTTACTATTTTCAGGCATTACAGTAATAAATAAATTTAGATAATGTAATATTTTTGGATGGAAGGTATGTGAATGAAGAAATCCATAGAATACAGTGATGTTAAAAATTTTACATCTACAGTAAATATTACTACATTAAAGACTTGTAGTATGTTCTTTAGGGTCAAATGAATATTTTGCAACTTGTTTTGTAACAGTGTGAGCCTCTTTTCAAAAGTTATTGAACTGGAAGGTGTCTCTATGAAGAAACCCATAGAATAGAGAGATGTGGGAAAAGTATCATTTAGAGCAAATACTTGTAGTTTAAAGACTTCTGATGTGTTGAAAAGGGTCAGCTAAATATTTAGAAATGTGTTTTGTAAAGGTGTGAGCCTCTTTTCAAAAGTTATTGAACTGGAAGGTGTCTCTATGAAGAAACCCATAGAATAGAGAGATGTGGGAAAAGTATCATTTAGAGCAAGTACTTGTAGTTTAAAGACTTCTGATGTGTTGAAAAGGGTCAGCTAAATATTTAGAAATGTGTTTTGTAAAGGTGTGAGCCTCTTTTCAAAAGTTATTGAACTGGAAGGTGTCTCTATGAAGAAACCCATAGAATAGAGAGATGTGGGAAAAGTATCATTTAGAGCAAATACTTGTAGTTTAAAGACTTCTGATATGTTGTACAATTTCAGCTAAATATTTAGAAATGTGTTTTGTAAAGGTGTGAGCCTCTTTTCAAAAGTTATTGAACTGGAAGGTGTCTCTATGAAGAAACCCATAGAATAGAGAGATGTGGGAAAAGTATCATTTAGAGCAAATACTTGTAGTTTAAAGACTTCTGATATGTTGTACAATTTCAGCTAAATATTTAGAAATGTGTTTTGTAAAGGTGTGAGCCTCTTTTCAAAAGTTATTGAACTGGAAGGTGTCTCTATGAAGAAACCCATAGAATAGAGAGATGTGGGAAAAGTATCATTTAGAGCAAATACTTGTAGTTTAAAGACTTCTGATATGTTGTACAATTTCAGCTAAATATTTAGACATGTGTTTTGTAAAGGTGTGAGCCTTGTGGGATTACAAATTTATTTAAATGTTTAATTTAGATCCCTATGTAATAGTGTACAAACTGAAGAAGTTATATACATTGTATTTAGCATTTATGGTGAAGATGATGACATCAGATGAACGATTCAAGAGGTCCCTGCCAGTTCCTGTTCTCTTATTGTAAGTGAAATGAGCCAGACGACGGAGACTCTTGCCTTTTGTTTGTAATTGCTCTTGCTGCCCCTGCCCCCGTCTTTGGGCAGTTAGGCTGATTAGATTAGGAGTCGTTAAATGGGGCAGTATGCTATACCTGAATACTTCATTTGCATGTCTTAAGGTTGTCACCCAGGTGCTTGGGTTCCATTCCTAAGCACTGCCCCCTAAATGTATATAAACTACAATGTATCACTGCTTTAAGTTTAGACTTGGATGACTACAGCGACGCACAGCGAGTTCTCAATAAACAGTAACTTCTGTATGAAAGATATCCCAACGTCTCCTGGTCTTCACTTCTGAGTTGCCTAAACTTTAGAAGATATAGGTTTACAACAGATGGTGCCGTGACCCGGATAGAGTTCCAGCTTCCTCACCTGAATCCAGTTTGAAAACTTCAAGCTCAAACAAAGATCTGCTTCCAGACTGCATCTTTTGGAATCCAGCGAAAACTTCAAGCTGAACAAAGATTTCCAGACTGAATTTTTCTCTCAACCAAGGTTGTGGTGAGTGCTGTCTCTAATCCAAAAGAACCTTTAAGACCAGTACAAATTTGTTTATCCTCTGCGCCGTCAGAGAAGAGTTAACAGACAGCTGTAGGGTTTGGTTAACTAAGTTTTCCTCTAAAAAAATGAACTTTTAGAGATGAAGTTACCCTCTGTCCAGGCAGGGAAGTTTAGCATCAAGTGCTAATATTGTTTTATCCTCTGTTCTGTGTAGGCAGGGAAGATTGGCATTTACGTGCTAGTTATTTTGGTTTATCCTCTTTTCACAGAGAAGTTTAGCATTTCATGCTAATAATTTTGGTTTATCCTCTGTTCTTGTAGGCAGGGAAGTTAAGTGTGAAGTGTTGGTAATTTGGAACGATCGCTTCAGCTCCTCTAGCCCTTTCAGCGACTCATGCGCTTCGAGCATTCTTGCTGACCGCTCAAGCCTGCGTCCACCACATGCGTTGGTGGTATAGTGGCGAGCATAGCTGCCTTCCAAGCAGTTGACCCGGGTTCGATTCCCGGCCAACGCATTTCCTTTGGCTCGGGCGGACGCCGAAGCAGAGCTTCGAGCGTTCTTACTGAACTCATTTTTTGGCTGCGCCAAAATTTTCTGAATGGGACAGAAAAGCACTTGCTCTCCCCGTCGGGGAATCGAACCCCGGTCTTCCGCGTGACAGGCGGAGATACTGTCCACTATACTAACGAGGAGCTGCGCATGCAGGGCTTCGCCCCCCAGCCAACGACACTGCCCAGACATCACTACGCAAAGCGAGGCTTTTTCTCAGACTGGCCCCGCCTTTACACCAGGGGTGCCCACTCCTGTTCCTGGCGATCGACTCTCCTGCAAAGCTCAGCGCTGAGCCTAATCGATCACACCCACCTTTAATTTTCAGGCGATCCTGTAGACCTTGATTAGTGGCTTCAGGTGTGTTCGATTAGGGTCAGCTCTCAACTTTGCAGGACTGTCGATTGCCAGGAGCAGGAGTGGGCACCCTTGCCTTACACCGTAAAATACCAGATCGGCCCATCATGATCATTATTTGGACTCTTTGTTTTTCTTTCTCCAACTTCTCAGATGAGGGCATGAGAAAAGAGATTGCATTGCCTTGATTGGGCTTGTTATTATTGGGCGACTGAGGGGATTTTTGCGACATTCACTCCTCCCGTTTGGAGTGAGGGGGGTGACGAAAAGCATGTGGGCAGGTATCGGCACCCTAGATTACCCTTGGCGAGCCAAGTGGTTTACCACAGGGAACGCACAGGCCCAAGGGGGCGGAGACATAGCTCGGGTTTCTCTTCATTGTCGCATAAATCTTTCGCCTTTTACTAAAGATTTCCGTGGAGGGGAGCCTTTGCGAGTGATCTGTATTTTTGGGGGCTCTGCTCACAGCAGAGCTACACCGGAAGGTCAAGAACAGAGTGAATTTGACTGACTGCCGCCACGCGGCGGAAGGGTGCGCAACTGGTCGTTGTCTCTATTTGCATCCTTTGCCGATTCGGCGTCACGCCTTCATGTTTGTTTAGCCAGCATGGAAAGACAGCGCTTTCTCGTACGTGAAGGGATCCAATCCCTGGACATGCTCTCCTTAGTGCCGGGCCCAAACAACGATCGCTTCAGCTCCTCTAGCCCTTTCAGCGACTCATGCGCTTCGAGCATTCTTGCTGACCGCTCAAGCCTGCGTCCACCACATGCGTTGGTGGTATAGTGGCGAGCATAGCTGCCTTCCAAGCAGTTGACCCGGGTTCGATTCCCGGCCAACGCATTTCCTTTGGCTCGGGCGGACGCCGAAGCAGAGCTTCGAGCGTTCTTAATGAACTCATTTTTTGGCTGCGCCAAAATTTTCTGAATGGGACAGAAAAGCACTTGCTCTCCCCGTCGGGGAATCGAACCCCGGTCTTCCGCGTGACAGGCGGAGATACTGTCCACTATACTAACGAGGAGCTGCGCATGCAGGGCTTCGCCCCCCAGCCAACGACACTGCCCAGACATCACTACGCAAAGCGAGGCTTTTTCTCAGACTGGCCCCGCCTTTACACCAGGGGTGCCCACTCCTGTTTCTGGCGATCGACTCTCCTGCAAAGCTCAGCGCTGAGCCTAATCGATCACACCCACCTTTAATTTTCAGGCGATCCTGTAGACCTTGATTAGTGGCTTCAGGTGTGTTCGATTAGGGTCAGCTCTCAACTTTGCAGGACTGTCGATTGCCAGGAGCAGGAGTGGGCACCCTTGCCTTACACCGTAAAATACCAGATCGCCCATCATGATCATTATTTGGACTCTTTGTTTTTCTTTCTCCAACTTCTCAGATGAGGGCATGAGAAAAGAGATTGCATTGCCTTGATTGGGCTTGTTATTATTGGGCGACTGAGGGGATTTTTGCGACATTCACTCCTCCCGTTTGGAGTGAGGGGGGTGACGAAAAGCATGTGGGCAGGTATCGGCACCTAGATTACCCTTGGCGAGCCAAGTGGTTTACCACAGGAACGACAGGCCCAAGGGGGCGGAGACATAGCTCGGGTTTCTCTTCATTGTCGCATAAATCTTTCGCCTTTTACTAAAGATTTCCGTGGAGGGGAACCTTTGCGAGTGATCTGTATTTTTGGGGGCTCTGCTCACAGCAGAGCTACACCGGAAGGTCAAGAACAGAGTGAATTTGACTGACTGCCGCCACGCGGCGGAAGGGTGCGCAACTGGTCGTTGTCTCTATTTGCATCCTTTGCCGATTCGTCACGCCTTCATGTTTGTTTAGCCAGCATGGAAAGACAGCGCTTTCTCGTGCGTGAAGGATCCAATCCCTGGACATGCTCTCCTTAGTGCCGGGCCCAAACAACGATCGCTTCAGCTCCTCTAGCCCTTTCAGCGACTCATGCGCTTCGAGCATTCTTGCTGACCGCTCAAGCCTGCGTCCACCACATGCGTTGGTGGTATAGTGGCGAGCATAGCTGCCTTCCAAGCAGTTGACCCGGGTTCGATTCCCGGCCAACGCATTTCCTTTGGCTCGGGCGGACGCCGAAGCAGAGCTTCGAGCGTTCTTACTGAACTCATTTTTTGGCTGCGCCAAAATTTTCTGAATGGGACAGAAAAGCACTTGCTCTCCCCGTCGGGGTTCCCCCCGAACCCCGGTCTTCCGCGTGACAGGCGGAGATACTGTCCACTATACTAACGAGGAGCTGCGCATGCAGGGCTTCGCCCCCCAGCCAACGACACTGCCCAGACATCACTACGCAAAGCGAGGCTTTTTCTCAGACTGGCCCCGCCTTTACACTAGGGGTGCCCACTCCTGTTCTTGGCGATCGACTCTCCTGCAAAGCTCAGCGCTGAGCCTAATCGATCACACCCACCTTTAATTTTCAGGCGATCCTGTAGACCTTGATTAGTGGCTTCAGGTGTGTTCGATTAGGGTCAGCTCTCAACTTTGCAGGACTGTCGATTGCCAGGAGCAGGAGTGGGCACCCTTGCCTTACACCGTAAAATACCAGATCGGCCCATCATGATCATTATTTGGACTCTTTGTTTTTCTTTCTCCAACTTCTCAGATGAGGGCATGAGAAAAGAGATTGCATTGCCTTGATTGGGCTTGTTATTATTGGGCGACTGAGGGGATTTTTGCGACATTCACTCCTCCCGTTTGGAGTGAGGGGGGTGACGAAAAGCATGTGGGCAGGTATCGGCACCCTAGATTACCCTTGGCGAGCCAAGTGGTTTACCACAGGGAACGCACAGGCCCAAGGGGGCGGAGACATAGCTCGGGTTTCTCTTCATTGTCGCATAAATCTTTCGCCTTTTACTAAAGATTTCCGTGGAGGGAACCTTTGCGAGTGATCTGTATTTTTGGGGGCTCTGCTCACAGCAGAGCTACACCGGAAGGTCAAGAACAGAGTGAATTTGACTGACTGCCGCCACGCGGCGGAAGGGTGCGCAACTGGTCGTTGTCTCTATTTGCATCCTTTGCCGATTCGGCGTCACGCCTTCATGTTTGTTTAGCCAGCATGGAAAGACAGCGCTTTCTCGTACGTGAAGGGATCCAATCCCTGGACATGCTCTCCTTAGTGCCGGGCCCAAACAACGATCGCTTCAGCTCCTCTAGCCCTTTCAGCGACTCATGCGCTTCGAGCATTCTTGCTGACCGCTCAAGCCTGCGTCCACCACATGCGTTGGTGGTATAGTGGCGAGCATAGCTGCCTTCCACGCGCAGGCCAGCCGCAGATAGGTGTAGAGCGCTGACTAGCCAATAGGAACGAAGGAAATTCCAGGTAGGCGGGACGAGTAAAATACGCACAATTTGATGTTCGAATCCCGCCTCGGCCACAAATGACATAATATTAGTTCATATTCGTTTTTCATCTAGATACACTTCAAGTACAATTAACATATAATAAAGGAACTTTGTGCACATAGATAAAATAAATCTTGTAATAATTGTTCTTGTTTAGGATGTACAAAATGTGCAACGATCTTAATAAACATTTACATTATAATCGGGTAACGTTATAGATATCGCTAATATAGAAAATGTGAATGTGATTAATTGAAAAGAACATTTTGATCATGTTTTAGACATTTATTTTTAAAGAGACGTTTGCTTTATATTTGTATAACTATGTACAGAAAACCCATATACATGAAATACAACCAATAAACAATAAAAAATAAAGTCTCTCGTTTTATTTATAGTACAATAATATATATATATATATATATATATATATATATATATATATATATATATATATATATATATATATATATATATATATATATATATATATATATATATATATATATATATATATATATATATATATATATATATATATATATATATATATATATATATATATATATATATATATATATATATATATATATATATATATATATATATATATATATATATATATATATATATATATATATATATATATATATATATATATATATATATATATATATATATATATATATATATATATATATATATATATATATATATATATATATATATATATATATATATATATATATATATATATATATATATATATATATATATATATATATATATATATATATATATATATATATATATATATATATATATATATATATATATATATATATATATATATATATATATATATATATATATATATATATATATATATATATATATATATATATATATATATATATATATATATATATATATATATATATATATATATATATATATATATATATATATATATATATATATATATATATATATATATATATATATATATATATATATATATATATATATATATATATATATATATATATATATATATATATATATATATATATATATATATATATATATATATATATATATATATATATATATATATATATATATATATATATATATATATATATATATATATATATATATATATATATATATATATATATATATATATATATATATATATATATATATATATATATATATATATATATATATATATATATATATATATATATATATATATATATATATATATATATATATATATATATATATATATATATATATATATATATATATATATATATATATATATATATATATATATATATATATATATATATATATATATATATATATATATATATATATATATATATATATATATATATATATATATATATATATATATATATATATATATATATATATATATATATATATATATATATATATATATATATATATATATATATATATATATATATATATATATATATATATATATATATATATATATATATATATATATATATATATATATATATATATATATATATATATATATATATATATATATATATATATATATATATATATATATATATATATATATATATATATATATATATATATATATATATATATATATATATATATATATATATATATATATATATATATATATATATATATATATATATATATATATATATATATATATATATATATATATATATATATATATATATATATATATATATATATATATATATATATATATATATATATATATATATATATATATATATATATATATATATATATATATATATATATATATATATATATATATATATATATATATATATATATATATATATATATATATATATATATATATATATATATATATATATATATATATATATATATATATATATATATATATATATATATATATATATATATATATATATATATATATATATATATATATATATATATATATATATATATATATATTAAACAAAAACAATATTAATAATAATAGTAATAAAATCTAAAGTTGTGGAGAACAGGAAAAAAGCAAGAAAGAAAGAACATGCTTTTTTAGAAAGAGGCTACACAGTACTTTTTTCAGTTAAACAGATGATAGTGTCCATGTGCATGTATATAGTACAGTTATGAATATGATTGTGCCAAAAGTAATAAACTAATAAAATGTAAGAACAATAGAACAACATGCTTAATAAATAATATATGCTTTCCATCATCTAAATAATCAGAGTTTTGAAAATGTTTTGAAAGAATGGTAAAAAAAACATTCCACTGATAAATATAAAAATGATGCATATATAACACAGTAAAAGTTAAGCAGACTTTTTTACATTTAACAATCCTGCATGGAGTCAACATAGCATTCCAAAGTAAAAAAAAAACAGAAAGACAAATAAGGCAAGAACATACCACAGTGGTTTCAGCATGTAACAGACATGCATAACAAACAAGATACAGAGTTATATTGCTGCTGCTGCTGCTGCTGCTGCTGCTGCTGCTGCTGCTGCTGCTGCTGCTGCTGCTGCTGCTGCTGCTGCTGCTGCTGCTGCTGCTGCTGCTGCTGCTGCTGCTGCTGCTGCTGCTGCTGCTGCTGCTGCTGCTGCTGCTGCTGCTGCTGCTGCTGCTGCTGCTGCTGCTGCTGCTGCTGCTGCTGCTGCTGCTGCTGCTGCTGCTGCTGCTGCTGCTGCTGCTGCTGCTGCTGCTGCTGCTGCTGCTGCTGCTGCTGCTGCTGCTGCTGCTGCTGCTGCTGCTGCTGCTGCTGCTGCTGCTGCTGCTGCTGCTGCTGCTGCTGCTGCTGCTGCTGCTGCTGCTGCTGCTGCTGCTGCTGCTGCTGCTGCTGCTGCTGCTGCTGCTGCTGCTGCTGCTGCTGCTGCTGCTGCTGCTGCTGCTGCTGCTGCTGCTGCTGCTGCTGCTGCTGCTGCTGCTGCTGCTGCTGCTGCTGCTGCTGCTGCTGCTGCTGCTGCTGCTGCTGCTGCTGCTGCTGCTGCTGCTGCTGCTGCTGCTGCTGCTGCTGCTGCTGCTGCTGCTGCTGCTGCTGCTGCTGCTGCTGCTGCTGCTGCTGCTGCTGCTGCTGCTGCTGCTGCTGCTGCTGCTGCTGCTGCTGCTGCTGCTGCTGCTGCTGCTGCTGCTGCTGCTGCTGCTGCTGCTGCTGCTGCTGCTGCTGCTGCTGCTGCTGCTGCTGCTGCTGCTGCTGCTGCTGCTGCTGCTGCTGCTGCTGCTGCTGCTGCTGCTGCTGCTGCTGCTGCTGCTGCTGCTGCTGCTGCTGCTGCTGCTGCTGCTGCTGCTGCTGCTGCTGCTGCTGCTGCTGCTGCTGCTGCTGCTGCTGCTGCTGCTGCTGCTGCTGCTGCTGCTGCTGCTGCTGCTGCTGCTGCTGCTGCTGCTGCTGCTGCTGCTGCTGCTGCTGCTGCTGCTGCTGCTGCTGCTGCTGCTGCTGCTGCTGCTGCTGCTGCTGCTGCTGCTGCTGCTGCTGCTGCTGCTGCTGCTGCTGCTGCTGCTGCTGCTGCTGCTGCTGCTGCTGCTGCTGCTGCTGCTGCTGCTGCTGCTGCTGCTGCTGCTGCTGCTGCTGCTGCTGCTGCTGCTGCTGCTGCTGCTGCTGCTGCTGCTGCTGCTGCTGCTGCTGCTGCTGCTGCTGCTGCTGCTGCTGCTGCTGCTGCTGCTGCTGCTGCTGCTGCTGCTGCTGCTGCTGCTGCTGCTGCTGCTGCTGCTGCTGCTGCTGCTGCTGCTGCTGCTGCTGCTGCTGCTGCTGCTGCTGCTGCTGCTGCTGCTGCTGCTGCTGCTGCTGCTGCTGCTGCTGCTGCTGCTGCTGCTGCTGCTGCTGCTGCTGCTGCTGCTGCTGCTGCTGCTGCTGCTGCTGCTGCTGCTGCTGCTGCTGCTGCTGCTGCTGCTGCTGCTGCTGCTGCTGCTGCTGCTGCTGCTGCTGCTGCTGCTGCTGCTGCTGCTGCTGCTGCTGCTGCTGCTGCTGCTGCTGCTGCTGCTGCTGCTGCTGCTGCTGCTGCTGCTGCTGCTGCTGCTGCTGCTGCTGCTGCTGCTGCTGCTGCTGCTGCTGCTGCTGCTGCTGCTGCTGCTGCTGCTGCTGCTGCTGCTGCTGCTGCTGCTGCTGCTGCTGCTGCTGCTGCTGCTGCTGCTGCTGCTGCTGCTGCTGCTGCTGCTGCTGCTGCTGCTGCTGCTGCTGCTGCTGCTGCTGCTGCTGCTGCTGCTGCTGCTGCTGCTGCTGCTGCTGCTGCTGCTGCTGCTGCTGCTGCTGCTGCTGCTGCTGCTGCTGCTGCTGCTGCTGCTGCTGCTGCTGCTGCTGCTGCTGCTGCTGCTGCTGCTGCTGCTGCTGCTGCTGCTGCTGCTGCTGCTGCTGCTGCTGCTTCTCCACAATCTCTTTCACCATTTGTTCAATCTCACCCTTAGTTAGCGGGAACTCCTGGGGCTTATTACTGGGTGGGTTCACTGGGGCAGGTGGGAGGGTTACCACTGGTACACTTACAGTTTCACTACCTTCTGTGAGGTGATGCCACAGCTGCTGGGTCTCCAGGAGTTTCTCTGAACTGGTGTTAAGGGATGAACTTGTGTTTGTCATCTTGGCCAGGTGTTTCACATAACGTGAGATATGCAGTTTCGTGGTGGGGTGTAAGAGGCTATTGGGATCCCTGGAGGCAGCCTGCACAAGGGCAGCATACTCCGCATCCACCTGGGTGAGAAGGTCTTTCTGCCCATGGTACTTTGCCAGAAGGCCATCAATGGAATCCCTCATGGGCTGTGTCCACCGAAAATGGTCCAGGACAAAAAGTAGACCGCCTGCCTTGATGGGACCTGTGCGAGCAGCTCGTGGAGAGGGAGCAAAGGGCAGTGGTGGTGTCATCTCATCTAAAGGAGAGGAAAAAGGACAGAAAATAATAAATCATTTTCACTTTTATCTCTGAAATATCTGTAGTATTCATATAAATAAGGAATAATTAAGGGATGAAGATGTGAACTGAATTACCTTTTACTTTGGTGGGCTGTGCAGGCTGGATCATTGTTTGGGAGCCAAGAGAAGCCACACCAAAGATGTCATCCTGGAGCATAGAGTAATTCATTTGTGTTAAAATCAGTGATTACATAATTACACTACCGGTCAAAAGTTTTTGGAGGGTAATATTTTTAATGCTTTTAAAGAATTCTCTTCTGCTCACCAAGGCTTCATTTATTTGATCCAAAATACAGCAAAACAGTAATATTTTGAAATATTTAAAATGCAATTTATTTCTGAAACAAAAATTGTACACAACTTTTTCAACATTGATAATAATAATAAATGATTCTTGAGCAGCAAATCAGCATATTATAATGATTTCTGAAGGATCATGTGACACTGAAGACTGGAGTAATCATGCTGAAAATTAAGCTTTGCCAACAAAGAAATTAATTGCATTAATGCATTTTAAAATGTTTTCAAATAGAAAACAGTTATTTTAAATTGTAAAAATATTTGACAATATTACTGTTTTTGCTGTATTTTGGATCAAATAAGTGAAGCCTTGGTGAGCAGAAAAGACTTCTTTTAAAAACATTTTATCCAGAAACTTTTGACTGGTAGTGTACATTTTGTGTTTTAGTGAGTGAGGATATTTCTAAGTACAACAGTCAAGTTTACCTGAGCAAAGTGTTCCTCCCTCACCTCCTCAGGTGGGTCATCAGGTGGGAATCTCTCACTGAGAGCAGACAGCTCTGAGGACTGATGCTCTCCCTCCCCAGCAATAGGTAGCTTCTGGGACTTGTGCTTGTCCCAGTTCAGGGGGACAGGACGACAACCAGGCTCCACATACTGCAGTCCAAACCTTTCACTGGTGTCTGTCTGCGAGACAAGTAAGGCAGGGTACTTGGCCTGGCCTGTCACTACGTCTGAGAGCTTGTTCAGTTCCATGATCAGCACAGGATCAAAAACTGCAGGCAGCTTCACTCCAGGCTGCTTCAGGTCCACAAGGCGCTGGAAATTCCAGCGGGCCACTCCAATCATGCCCTGCGCCTGGAAAAGTTCTGTGGATACCTGAGTGCCTGTGACCCATCTCGCCTGATGGAAATGGAACCCCTCCTGCTGAGAGGTGCCTCTCACAGGGATCCACACGGGTACAGCTGCTGCCTCCCCCTTCACATGGTTCAGCTGGACCGTTCCACCATGCCTATAGAGGATCCCCTCTGTAACCTCTGGGTCACTCAGGCAGGCTCTGAGGATGTGGACTCGCTGAATCCTCCACACCTTCAACATCGATGGTTTGAACAGTGGCACACCATCAGGATCGCATTCTAAAAAGAATCTTTGGAGAACGCTCTCCACTCTCTCCAGCAGCTCTTTGGGGTGTGGGACCCTGGTGCGGCAGTGCTCCCTGGTGTGCTGCTTTGTTGGATTTGCAGGCACTATCCCACAGAAAACATAAGCCTGCTTCAGTCTCTGTAGGTCCGTCTGGTCCACAACACTAAAAGCTGCTGACAGAAACTTGCAGAAAGCACTGTGCAGTGGATGGTGCTCTGACACACACTCTCTGGAGAACCGCCGCATGCAGTGGAACAAGTCCAGCTTGATGTTGATGTCGCTGTTATATTCTTTGCGGGAGGCACAGGTGTTGATGAGATGCCCAGAGGTTGCTGCAGCCACTATAGCCTCAGTGGTCTTCCAAGAATCCCAGAGGAGGTGCTCCTGGGCCTCAGGGTTTGGGATCCTGAAGGCAGCACAACAATCTCTGTTCAACACACAAAGAAAAGAATATTTAAAATACATAGGATACATGTCTTTGCTATACTATATTTTGTTTATTTTATAAATATAATATAGGTGGGAAGGAAAATGTGACGGCTGGTTCTTACCTGTCAACCCACTGGTACTTGGCTTTTGGCACTCCTGCAAAAATGTAACGACGAGACAGCCCCCCATACATTGGCTCCAGGGATTTATCACTTTCAGACTGCAGCATCACCCAGGACAAGATCATCCAGTTTTCATTCATCACTGCGTAGGACGACATAGTACCTGATGCAAGCACAACCTTCCGGGCCACCTTTCGGGTATGGTCAGCCCTTAAGGCTTGTCCGAATGTGCCTTGTAGGAGCAGATTGAGTGTGCTCTCCTGCCTATGGTACTCCTGAATGAGGCAGTCAACCAAGTAGTGGGGTGAGACTGTTACTCCGCACCAGCCGACCACATCACCATAATCACCAAATGGGGCAGAAATATTTGATGCTCTTAGTGCCCCTGTGATGGTCTGTTGACCATAAAGTCCACTGTCTCCATCCAGCACATTCTTAACAGTGGACAGGTAAGCCAGGTGTGCACGCTCATACCTGAGGTGGAGAGCTTCGTTCAACTGATTGGCCATATCATTGGGAGACTTTCCTGTGCGCCGCAACTCATCCATCACAGTCTTACATATGGCTTTCTTGTGCGTCAGAAAAGCTGACAAAATGTTGCAGAACCGACTCGGCAGCATGTCCATCCATTGGGGTTTGTCTGCAAACCAGTACTTTTTACAGACTTTACAGCTGAGCCGAGAGGCCAGTATGTAGTACTGGCTGCTTGTACCAATAATGACACGGGGTCGTCCAACTCCTGATGAGACAACGTGGGGATTTGGACAGCCGTACAGACATGGCAGAGTGTAGTTGTTGCGGACTCTTTCCATAATCGTGTGCTCTGGTTTCCAAATGAAGAATGGATGAAGTTGAAAGTATTTCGGTGATGGCAGCTCATAGACAGGATCAATAAGTTCGGGCTGAGGTGGGTAACGCCACAAGGAGATCATGTTCATTGGATGTCTCTAGAACCTGGCCACAGTCCCAAGGCTTCCATTTCTGTTTTCATCCAGATTCTCTGCTGTTGAGAGCAGTGCCATCGGCTCACATCCTGCTCATAGCTTGGCAGTGGTGGAACAGCATGCTTTTCCTCCAACTGAGTTGAGGGGTACCCAGTAGAGGCTGCAGGGAGTCCCGAGAAAGACTGTCCAGCAGCTGCAGAGGGTCCTGAGGGAGGAGTAGAGGCTGTATACTGTGCAGAGGTCACTGGGAGGAGGGCTGCAGGATGACATGTTAAATATGTTAAATATGTGAAAAATTTAATTAAGTAAAATGATGTAACATTAAGTCCTTACACTGACAGAAGACGGTTTCCTGCACTGGTCTCAAAGGCGATGTGGTCTTGCTTGTAGAAAATTCAAGCAACTCTGGAGGTACTGGCAAAGGAACCCTCACTGGAGTGAAGGGAATTGGTGAAAAACAATAACACTGATCAGCAACAGGCATATCCTTATAGTAGAATCGGCATGTGTATACGTCCATATACCAACCTGGCCGTGGAGATGCAGTAGCACTATATTCATCAGGCCGGTCTGGTTTTGAGAGTGTTGCTGGTGGTTTACGCCTCCCTAACACAGAAAAATTTAATGTCATTCTAATACCCTGTAGTACTGTCCCTTAGTAAATGTGTTAATAAATAGTAATGTAAATGCATGCAAACCCATAGAACACATATCAAAACTCTTTATAATATTAGGGGTGTGGTATGTTAATTGGTCTACATTACATGAGTAATCTACAAAATGCTACAGAATGATTCTAGTCCAAATGAATACATATTTGTACTTTTGTTGTACTTCTGCATTTTGGAGATGTACATCTTTTACTCTGTAGATCATGTACATACCAAACCTTTAAAGTATAGCATGCAAAAAAACATGCAAAACAAGAACTCGGTACTTACCCTCAATGATGAGATATAAATGCTTTCAATGTTAATAGAACAATTGAACACAAGAATTATGTGTGTGTGTGTGTGTGTGTGTGTGTGTGTGTGTGTGTGTGTGTGTGTGTGTGTGTGTGTGTGTGTGTGTGTGTGTGTGTGTGTGTGTGTGTGTGTGTGTGTGTGTGTGTGTGTGTGTGTGTGTGTGTGTGTGTGTGTGTGTGTGTGTGTGTGTGTGTGTGTGTGTGTGTGTGTGTGTGTGTGTGTGTGTGTGTGTGTGTGTGTGTGTGTGTGTGTGTGTGTGTGTGTGTGTGTGTGTGTGTGTGTGTGTGTGTGTGTGTGTGTGTGTGTGTGTGTGTGTGTGTGTGTGTGTGTGTGTGTGTGTGTGTGTGTGTGTGTGTGTGTGTGTGTGTGTGTGTGTGTGTGTGTGTGTGTGTGTGTGTGTGTGTGTGTGTGTGTGTGTGTGTGTGTGTGTGTGTGTGTGTGTGTGTGTGTGTGTGTGTGTGTGTGTGTGTGTGTGTGTGTGTGTGTGTGTGTGTGTGTGTGTGTGTGTGTGTGTGTGTGTGTGTGTGTGTGTGTGTGTGTGTGTGTGTGTGTGTGTGTGTGTGTGTGTGTGTGTGTGTGTGTGTGTGTGTGTGTGTGTGTGTGTGTGTGTGTGTGTGTGTGTGTGTGTGTGTGTGTGTGTGTGTGTGTGTGTGTGTGTGTGTGTGTGTGTGTGTGTGTGTGTGTGTGTGTGTGTGTGTGTGTGTGTGTGTGTGTGTGTGTGTGTGTGTGTGTGTGTGTGTGTGTGTGTGTGTGTGTGTGTGTGTGTGTGTGTGTGTGTGTGTGTGTGTGTGTGTGTGTGTGTGTGTGTGTGTGTGTGTGTGTGTGTGTGTGTGTGTGTGTGTGTGTGTGTGTGTGTGTGTGTGTGTGTGTGTGTGTGTGTGTGTGTGTGTGTGTGTGTGTGTGTGTGTGTGTGTGTGTGTGTGTGTGTGTGTGTGTGTGTGTGTGTGTGTGTGTGTGTGTGTGTGTGTGTGTGTGTGTGTGTGTGTGTGTGTGTGTGTGTGTGTGTGTGTGTGTGTGTGTGTGTGTGTGTGTGTGTGTGTGTGTGTGTGTGTGTGTGTGTGTGTGTGTGTGTGTGTGTGTGTGTGTGTGTGTGTGTGTGTGTGTGTGTGTGTGTGTGTGTGTGTGTGTGTGTGTGTGTGTGTGTGTGTGTGTGTGTGTGTGTGTGTGTGTGTGTGTGTGTGTGTGTGTGTGTGTGTGTGTGTGTGTGTGTGTGTGTGTGTGTGTGTGTGTGTGTGTGTGTGTGTGTGTGTGTGTGTGTGTGTGTGTGTGTGTGTGTGTGTGTGTGTGTGTGTGTGTGTGTGTGTGTGTGTGTGTGTGTGTGTGTGTGTGTGTGTGTGTGTGTGTGTGTGTGTGTGTGTGTGTGTGTGTGTGTGTGTGTGTGTGTGTGTGTGTGTGTGTGTGTGTGTGTGTGTGTGTGTGTGTGTGTGTGTGTGTGTGTGTGTGTGTGTGTGTGTGTGTGTGTGTGTGTGTGTGTGTGTGTGTGTGTGTGTGTGTGTGTGTGTGTGTGTGTGTGTGTGTGTGTGTGTGTGTGTGTGTGTGTGTGTGTGTGTGTGTGTGTGTGTGTGTGTGTGTGTGTGTGTGTGTGTGTGTGTGTGTGTGTGTGTGTGTGTGTGTGTGTGTGTGTGTGTGTGTGTGTGTGTGTGTGTGTGTGTGTGTGTGTGTGTGTGTGTGTGTGTGTGTGTGTGTGTGTGTGTGTGTGTGTGTGTGTGTGTGTGTGTGTGTGTGTGTGTGTGTGTGTGTGTGTGTGTGTGTGTGTGTGTGTGTGTGTGTGTGTGTGTGTGTGTGTGTGTGTGTGTGTGTGTGTGTGTGTGTGTGTGTGTGTGTGTGTGTGTGTGTGTGTGTGTGTGTGTGTGTGTGTGTGTGTGTGTGTGTGTGTGTGTGTGTGTGTGTGTGTGTGTGTGTGTGTGTGTGTGTGTGTGTGTGTGTGTGTGTGTGTGTGTGTGTGTGTGTGTGTGTGTGTGTGTGTGTGTGTGTGTGTGTGTGTGTGTGTGTGTGTGTGTGTGTGTGTGTGTGTGTGTGCGCCTGTGAGCACACATGCACCTATGTCTGTGTGAGGTTTTCTTACTCAGTTGGCCTTGGAGTTTGGATGGGGATATAGAAAGCATCATTCTCTCCAATTCTTCATCATCCTCCATTTCTGTCAAACAAAGCATAAAACCAAAGATGCAAATCATATGTCATCCTACATTTACATATTTCAATTTGACCTAATATATACACAACTGTACTGTCAACAAACCTGGAGGATGAGAGGCAGATGCTGCGAGGCCAGCAGAAGCAAGTTCCGCTGAAACACTCTGAAGCTGGCTCTTTTTCTGGGTGAGGTACTGCTGCAGCCGATACATTTTGCTGCCTGGAACACACTGTTTCTTGAGGATGAATGCAGCATATCCATCTGCTCTGCTCTCCCAAATATCCCTCCAAGTCTTGTCTGCATTAATCCCAAAGCCAACCAAGTTGTCTTCTTCATTCCTCACAGGTGGAGCCACTGATCTTCCAGCTAAATACTTTATGAGGTCCTCGATTTCCTGGAAGCTTCTACTGTACTCAAGGAATGAAAGTAGGCTGTCCTTCTTGGGACCCTCTGGTTTAAACTGTCCGGCTCTCTCCTCCTCCTCAACCTTCTTAGTCAAGAATATGGTATAGCCTACATCATTCTCTAGCAGCCACCGGAATGACTTGCCTTTGTACTTTCCAAACTGAAGCACATACTCTCCCAGCACCTCCTGTCTGTCTGACACATCTCCTCCTCTCATGAAGACAACAGAGTGGGCATTCTCCTTGACCTTGTCTTCACTTTGAGGGGATGATTTGTCCTGGAGATTGGGGTTGTCTTTGATCCTCTTGGCTTCATCTGAGGGATCTTGTCTCAGATATCCAGTTGGTCCTTTCCTGAAGCACACTTTGATCTTGCCTGGGAAGATCACTTTCACCTTCATCCTGCTGTGTTGTACACAAAGAGCTGATTAGTGTTAATGGTCTGTTGCAATAACACAATTAATTAACACACTTCTATATATATATATATATATATATATATATATATATATATATATATATATATATATATATATATATATATATATATATATATATATATATATATATATATATATATATATATATATATATATATATATATATATATATATATATATATATATATATATATATATATATATATATATATATATATATATATATATATATATATATATATATATATATATATATATATATATATATATATATATATATATATATATATATATATATATATATATATATATATATATATATATATATATATATATATATATATATATATATATATATATATATATATATATATATATATATATATATATATATATATATATATATATATATATATATATATATATATATATATATATATATATATATATATATATATATATATATATATATATATATATATATATATATATATATATATATATATATATATATATATATATATATATATATATATATATATATATATATATATATATATATATATATATATATATATATATATATATATATATATATATATATATATATATATATATATATATATATATATATATATATATATATATATATATATATATATATATATATATATATATATATATATATATATATATATATATATATATATATATATATATATATATATATATATATATATATATATATATATATATATATATATATATATATATATATATATATATATATATATATATATATATATATATATATATATATATATATATATATATATATATATATATATATATATATATATATATATATATATATATATATATATATATATATATATATATATATATATATATATATATATATATATATATATATATATATATATATATATATATATATATATATATATATATATATATATATATATATATATATATATATATATATATATATATATATATATATATATATATATATATATATATATATATATATATATATATATATATATATATATATATATATATATATATATATATATATATATATATATATATATATATATATATATATATATATATATATATATATATATATATATATATATATATATATATATATATATATATATATATATATATATATATATATATATATATATATATATATATATATATATATATATATATATATATATATATATATATATATATATATATATATATATATATATATATATATATATATATATATATATATATATATATATATATATATATATATATATATATATATATATATATATATATATATATATATATATATATATATATATATATATATATATATATATATATATATATATATATATATATATATATATATATATATATATATATATATATATATATATATATATATATATATATATATATATATATATATATATATATATATATATATATATATATATATATATATATATATATATATATATATATATATATATATATATATATATATATATATATATATATATATATATATATATATATATATATATATATATATATATATATATATATATATATATATATATATATATATATATATATATATATATATATATATATATATATATATATATATATATATATATATATATATATATATATATATATATATATATATATATATATATATATATATATATATTTTATTTAAGTACATAGTGAGAGATTAATGATGAAACATTCACCTTTACAAACAAAGATACTCTTATAAAATAACAGCTGTATTTGAAAAGAGTTTTTATTTTTATAACAGTTTGGTTTACTGTGTTTTTATAATAGTTTGGTTTACTGTTTCCTAACGTTACAAACCATTCAACACAATTAGCAATCCGATTACATGATAATATACATGCAATTTAAATGATAAAATATATTAATCATAATGTATATGCAATACGGTATTTTTGGGGCTCTGCTCACAGCAGAGCTACACGGAAGGTCAAGAACAGAGTGAATTTGACTGACTGCCGCCACGCCGGGCGGAAGGGTGCGAACTGGTCGTTGTCTCTATTTGCATCCTTTGCCGATTCGTCACGCCTTCATGTTTGTTTAGCCAGCATGGAAAGACAGCGTCAGACGTGAAGGGATCCAATCCCTGGACATGCTCTCCTTAGTGCCGGGCCCAAACAACGATCGCTTCAGCTCCTCTAGCCCTTTCAGCGACTCATGCGCTTCGAGCATTCTTGCTGACCGCTCAAGCCTGCGTCCACCACATGCGTTGGTGGTATAGTGGCGAGCATAGCTGCCTTCCAAGCAGTTGACCTGGGTTCGATTCCCGGCCAACGCATTTCCTTTGGCTCGGGCGGACGCCGAAGCAGAGCTTCGAGCGTTCTTACTGAACTCATTTTTTGGCTGCGCCAAAATTTTCTGAATGGGACAGAAAAGCACTTGCTCTCCCCGTCGGGGAATCGAAGCCCGGTCTTCCGCGTGACAGGCGGAGATACTGTCCACTATACTAACGAGGAGCTGCGCATGCAGGGCTTCGCCCCCCAGCCAACGACACTGCCCAGACATCACTACGCAAAGCGAGGCTTTTTCTCAGACTGGCCCCGCCTTTACACCAGGGGTGCCCACTCCTGTTTCTGGCGATCGACTCTCCTGCAAAGCTCAGCGCTGAGCCTAATCGATCACACCCACCTTTAATTTTCAGGCGATCCTGTAGACCTTGATTAGTGGCTTCAGGTGTGTTCGATTAGGGTCAGCTCTCAACTTTGCAGGACTGTCGATTGCCAGGAGCAGGAGTGGGCACCCTTGCCTTACACCGTAAAATACCAGATCGGCCCATCATGATCATTATTTGGACTCTTTGTTTTTCTTTCTCCAACTTCTCAGATGAGGGCATGAGAAAAGAGATTGCATTGCCTTGATTGGGCTTGTTATTATTGGGCGACTGAGGGGATTTTTGCGACATTCACTCCTCCCGTTTGGAGTGAGGGGTGACAACATGTGGGCAGGTATCGGCACTTAGATTACCCTTGGCGAGCCAAGTGGTTTACCACAGGAACGCACAGGCCCAAGGGGCGGAGACATAGCTCGGGTTTCTCTTCATTGTCGACAAATCTTTCGCCTTTTACTAAAGATTTCCGTGGAGGGAACCTTTGCGAGTGATCTGTATTTTTGGGGCTCTGCTCACAGCAGAGCTACACGGAAGGTCAAGAACAGAGTGAATTTGACTGACTGCCGCCACGCCGGCGGAAGGGTGCGAACTGGTCGTTGTCTCTATTTGCATCCTTTGCCGATTCGTCACGCCTTCATGTTTGTTTAGCCAGCATGGAAAGACAGCGCTTTCTCGTACGTGAAGGGATCCAATCCCTGGACATGCTCTCCTTAGTGCCGGGCCCAAACAACGATCGCTTCAGCTCCTCTAGCCCTTTCAGCGACTCATGCGCTTCGAGCATTCTTGCTGACCGCTCAAGCCTGCGTCCACCACATGCGTTGGTGGTATAGTGGCGAGCATAGCTGCCTTCCAAGCAGTTGACCTGGGTTCGATTCCCGGCCAACGCATTTCCTTTGGCTCGGGCGGACGCCGAAGCAGAGCTTCGAGCGTTCTTACTGAACTCATTTTTTGGCTGCGCCAAAATTTTCTGAATGGGACAGAAAAGCACTTGCTCTCCCCGTCGGGGAATCGAACCCCGGTCTTCCGCGTGACAGGCGGAGATACTGTCCACTATACTAACGAGGAGCTGCGCATGCAGGGCTTCGCCCCCCAGCCAACGACACTGCCCAGACATCACTACGCAAAGCGAGGCTTTTTCTCAGACTGGCCCCGCCTTTACACCAGGGTGCCCACTCCTGTTTCTGGCGATCGACTCTCCTGCAAAGCTCAGCGCTGAGCCTAATCGATCACACCCACCTTTAATTTTCAGGCGATCCTGTAGACCTTGATTAGTGGCTTCAGGTGTGTTCGATTAGGGTCAGCTCTCAACTTTGCAGGACTGTCGATGCCAGGAGCAGGAGTGGGCACCCTTGCCTTACACCGTAAAATACCAGATCGGCCCATCATGATCATTATTTGGACTCTTTGTTTTTCTTTCTCCAACTTCTCAGATGAGGGCATGAGAAAAGAGATTGCATTGCCTTGATTGGGCTTGTTATTATTGGGCGACTGAGGGGATTTTTGCGACATTCACTCCTCCCGTTTGGAGTGAGGGGGGTGACGAAAAGCATGTGGGCAGGTATCGGCACCCTAGATTACCCTTGGCGAGCCAAGTGGTTTACCACAGGGAACGCACAGGCCCAAGGGGGCGGAGACATAGCTCGGGTTTCTCTTCATTGTCGCATAAATCTTTCGCCTTTTACTAAAGATTTCCGTGGATGGGAACCTTTGCGAGTGATCTGTATTTTTGGGGGCTCTGCTCACAGCAGAGCTACACCGGAAGGTCAAGAACAGAGTGAATTTGACTGACTGCCGCCACGCGGCGGAAGGGTGCGCAACTGGTCGTTGTCTCTATTTGCATCCTTTGCCGATTCGTCACGCTTTCATGTTTGTTTAGCCAGCATGGAAAGACAGCGCTTTCTCGTACGTGAAGGGATCCAATCCCTGGACATGCTCTCCTTAGTGCCGGGCCCAAACAACGATCGCTTCAGCTCCTCTAGCCCTTTCAGCGACTCATGCGCTTCGAGCATTCTTGCTGACCGCTCAAGCCTGCGTCCACCACATGCGTTGGTGGTATAGTGGCGAGCATAGCTGCCTTCCAAGCAGTTGACCCGGGTTCGATTCCCGCCAACGATTTCTTTGGCTCGGGCGGGCGCGAAGCAGAGCTTCGGCGTTCTTACTGAACTCATTTTTGGCTGCGCCAAAATTTTCTGAATGGGACAGAAAAGCACTTGCTCTCCCGTCGAGAATCGAACCCGGTCTTCCGCGTGACAGGCGGAGATACTGTCCACTATACTAACGAGGAGCTGCGCATGCAGGGCTTCGCCCCCCCAGCCAACGACACTGCCCAGACATCACTACGCAAAGCGAGGCTTTTTCTCAGACTGGCCCCGCCTTTACACCAGGGGTGCCCACTCCTGTTCCTGGCGATCGACTCTCCTGCAAAGCTCAGCGCTGAGCCTAATCGATCACACCCACCTTTAATTTTCAGGCGATCCTGTAGACCTTGATTAGTGGCTTCAGGTGTGTTCGATTAGGGTCAGCTCTCAACTTTGCAGGACTGTCGATTGCCAGGAGCAGGAGTGGGCAACCTTGCCTTACACCGTAAAATACCAGATCGGCCCATCATGATCATTATTTGGACTCTTTGTTTTTCTTTCTCCAACTTCTCAGATGAGGGCATGAGAAAAGAGATTGCATTGCCTTGATTGGGCTTGTTATTATTGGGCGACTGAGGGGATTTTTGCGACATTCACTCCTCCCGTTTGGAGTGAGGGGGGTGACGAAAAGCATGTGGGCAGGTATCGGCACCCTAGATTACCCTTGGCGAGCCAAGTGGTTTACCACAGGGAACGCACAGGCCCAAGGGGGCGGAGACATAGCTCGGGTTTCTCTTCATTGTCGCATAAATCTTTCGCCTTTTACTAAAGATTTCCGTGGAGGGGAACCTTTGCGAGTGATCTGTATTTTTGGGGGCTCTGCTCACAGCAGAGCTACACCGGAAGGTCAAGAACAGAGTGAATTTGACTGACTGCCGCCACGCGGCGGAAGGGTGCGCAACTGGTCGTTGTCTCTATTTGCATCCTTTGCCGATTCGGCGTCACGCCTTCATGTTTGTTTAGCCAGCATGGAAAGACAGCGCTTTCTCGTACGTGAAGGGATCCAATCCCTGGACATGCTCTCCTTAGTGCCGGGCCCAAACAACGATCGCTTCAGCTCCTCTAGCCCTTTCAGCGACTCATGCGCTTCGAGCATTCTTGCTGACCGCTCAAGCCTGCGTCCACCACATGCGTTGGTGGTATAGTGGCGAGCATAGCTGCCTTCCAAGCAGTTGACCCGGGTTCGATTCCCGCCAACGATTTCTTTGGCTCGGGCGGACGCCGAAGCAGAGCTTCGAGCGTTCTTACTGAACTCATTTTTTGGCTGCGCCAAAATTTTCTGAATGGGACAGAAAAGCACTTGCTCTCCCCGTCGGGGAATCGAACCCCGGTCTTCCGCGTGACAGGCGGAGATACTGTCCACTATACTAACGAGGAGCTGCGCATGCAGGGCTTCGCCCCCCAGCCAACGACACTGCCCAGACATCACTACGCAAAGCGAGGCTTTTTCTCAGACTGGCCCCGCCTTTACACCAGGGGTGCCCACTCCTGTTCCTGGCGATCGACTCTCCTGCAAAGCTCAGCTGAGCCAAATCGATCACACCCACCTTTAATTTTCAGGCGATCCTGTAGACCTTGATTAGTGGCTTCAGGTGTGTTCGATTAGGGTCAGCTCTCAACTTTGCAGGACTGTCGATTGCCAGGAGCAGGAGTGGGCAACCTTGCCTTACACCGTAAAATACCAGATCGGCCCATCATGATCATTATTTGGACTCTTTGTTTTTCTTTCTCCAACTTCTCAGATGAGGGCATGAGAAAAGAGATTGCATTGCCTTGATTGGGCTTGTTATTATTGGGCGACTGAGGGGATTTTTGCGACATTCACTCCTCCCGTTTGGAGTGAGGGGGGTGACGAAAAGCATGTGGGCAGGTATCGGCACCCTAGATTACCCTTGGCGAGCCAAGTGGTTTACCACAGGGAACGCACAGGCCCAAGGGGGCGGAGACATAGCTCGGGTTTCTCTTCATTGTCGCATAAATCTTTCGCCTTTTACTAAAGATTTCCGTGGAGGGGAACCTTTGCGAGTGATCTGTATTTTTGGGGGCTCTGCTCACAGCAGAGCTACACCGGAAGGTCAAGAACAGAGTGAATTTGACTGACTGCCGCCACCTTGGCGGAAGAGTCTTGTAACTGGTCGTTGTCTCTATTTGCATCCTTTGCCGATTCGGCCACGCCTTCATGTTTGTTTAGCCAGCATGGAAAGACAGCGCTTTCGTGCGTGAAGGATCCAATCCCTGGACATGCTCTCCTTAGTGCCGGGCCCAAACAACGATCGCTTCAGCTCCTCTAGCCCTTTCAGCGACTCATGCGCTTCGAGCATTCTTGCTGACCGCTCAAGCCTGCGTCCACCACATGCGTTGGTGGTATAGTGGCGAGCATAGCTGCCTTCCAAGCAGTTGACCCGGGTTCGATTCCCGGCCAACGCATTTCCTTTGGCTCGGGCGGACGCCGAAGCAGAGCTTCGAGCGTTCTTAATGAACTCATTTTTTGGCTGCGCCAAAATTTTCTGAATGGGACAGAAAAGCACTTGCTCTCCCCGTCGGGGAATCGAACCCCGGTCTTCCGCGTGACAGGCGGAGATACTGTCCACTATACTAACGAGGAGCTGCGCATGCAGGGCTTCGCCCCCCAGCCAACGACACTGCCCAGACATCACTACGCAAAGCGAGGCTTTTTCTCAGACTGGCCCGCCTTTACACCAGGGTGCCCACTCCTGTTCCTGGCGATCGACTCTCCTGCAAAGCTCAGCTGAGCCCAATCGATCACACCCACCTTTAATTTTCAGGCGATCCTGTAGACCTTGATTAGTGGCTTCAGGTGTGTTCGATTAGGGTCAGCTCTCAACTTTGCAGGACTGTCGATTGCCAGGAGCAGGAGTGGGCACCCTTGCCTTACACCGTAAAATACCAGATCGGCCCATCATGATCATTATTTGGACTCTTTGTTTTTCTTTCTCCAACTTCTCAGATGAGGGCATGAGAAAAGAGATTGCATTGCCTTGATTGGGCTTGTTATTATTGGGCGACTGAGGGATTTTGCGACATTCACTCCTCCGTTTGGAGTGAGGGGTGACGAAAAGCATGTGGGCAGGTATCGGCACCCTAGATTACCCTTGGCGAGCCAAGTGGTTTACCACAGGAACGACAGGCCCAAGGGGCGGAGACATAGCTCGGTTTCTCTTCATTGTCGCATAAATCTTTCGCCTTTACTAAAGATTTCCGTGGAGGGAACCTTTGCGAGTGATCTGTATTTTGGGGCTCTGCTCACAGCAGAGCTACACGGAAGGTCAGAACAGAGTGAATTTGACTGACTGCCGCCACGCGGCGGAAGGGTGCGCAACTGGTCGTTGTCTCTATTTGCATCCTTTGCCGATTCGGCGTCACGCCTTCATGTTTGTTTAGCCAGCATGGAAAGACAGCGCTTTCTCGTACGTGAAGGGATCCAATCCCTGGACATGCTCTCCTTAGTGCCGGGCCCAAACAACGATCGCTTCAGCTCCTCTAGCCCTTTCAGCGACTCATGCGCTTCGAGCATTCTTGCTGACCGCTCAAGCCTGCGTCCACCACATGCGTTGGTGGTATAGTGGCGAGCATAGCTGCCTTCCAAGCAGTTGACCCGGGTTCGATTCCCGGCCAACGCATTTCCTTTGGCTCGGGCGGACGCCGAAGCAGAGCTTCGAGCGTTCTTAATGAACTCATTTTTTGGCTGCGCCAAAATTTTCTGAATGGGACAGAAAAGCACTTGCTCTCCCCGTCGGGGAATCGAACCCCGGTCTTCCGCGTGACAGGCGGAGATACTGTCCACTATACTAACGAGGAGCTGCGCATGCAGGGCTTCGCCCCCCAGCCAACGACACTGCCCAGACATCACTACGCAAAGCGAGGCTTTTTCTCAGACTGGCCCCGCCTTTACACCAGGGTGCCCACTCCTGTTCCTGGCGATCGACTCTCCTGCAAAGCTCAGCGCTGAGCCTAATCGATCACACCCACCTTTAATTTTCAGGCGATCCTGTAGACCTTGATTAGTGGCTTCAGGTGTGTTCGATTAGGGTCAGCTCTCAACTTTGCAGGACTGTCGATTGCCAGGAGCAGGAGTGGGCAACCTTGCCTTACACCGTAAAATACCAGATCGGCCCATCATGATCATTATTTGGACTCTTTGTTTTTCTTTCTCCAACTTCTCAGATGAGGGCATGAGAAAAGAGATTGCATTGCCTTGATTGGGCTTGTTATTATTGGGCGACTGAGGGGATTTTTGCGACATTCACTCCTCCCGTTTGGAGTGAGGGGGGTGACGAAAAGCATGTGGGCAGGTATCGGCACCCTAGATTACCCTTGGCGAGCCAAGTGGTTTACCACAGGGAACGCACAGGCCCAAGGGGGCGGAGACATAGCTCGGGTTTCTCTTCATTGTCGCATAAATCTTTCGCCTTTTACTAAAGATTTCCGTGGAGGGAACCTTTGCGAGTGATCTGTATTTTTGGGGGCTCTGCTCACAGCAGAGCTACACCGGAAGGTCAAGAACAGAGTGAATTTGACTGACTGCCGCCACGCGGCGGAAGGGTGCGCAACTGGTCGTTGTCTCTATTTGCATCCTTTGCCGATTCGGCGTCACGCCTTCATGTTTGTTTAGCCAGCATGGAAAGACAGCGCTTTCTCGTACGTGAAGGGATCCAATCCCTGGACATGCTCTCCTTAGTGCCGGGCCCAAACAACGATCGCTTCAGCTCCTCTAGCCCTTTCAGCGACTCATGCGCTTCGAGCATTCTTGCTGACCGCTCAAGCCTGCGTCCACCACATGCGTTGGTGGTATAGTGGCGAGCATAGCTGCCTTCCAAGCAGTTGACCCGGGTTCGATTCCCGGCCAACGCATTTCCTTTGGCTCGGGCGGACGCCGAAGCAGAGCTTCGAGCGTTCTTAATGAACTCATTTTTTGGCTGCGCCAAAATTTTCTGAATGGGACAGAAAAGCACTTGCTCTCCCCGTCGGGGAATCGAACCCCGGTCTTCCGCGTGACAGGCGGAGATACTGTCCACTATACTAACGAGGAGCTGCGCATGCAGGGCTTCGCCCCCCAGCCAACGACACTGCCCAGACATCACTACGCAAAGCGAGGCTTTTTCTCAGACTGGCCCCGCCTTTACACCAGGGGTGCCCACTCCTGTTCCTGGCGATCGACTCTCCTGCAAAGCTCAGCGCTGAGCCTAATCGATCACACCCACCTTTAATTTTCAGGCGATCCTGTAGA